>NC_043987.1:110000-342500 GCF_902150065.1 Myripristis murdjan | reverse complement strand
TCCTACCTACGTGAGCTTAACCCATCTGCAAGCACCCTCCATTTTATAAGTGATGGCCCAACAACCCAGTAGGGGTGAGTGGGGTAAATAGTGCCAATTTTTACTTAAAGTGCCTTTAAAGCGAGGGGATTACAGTAATGCCTCCAACTAAAATATGCACATATAGTTTAAGATGTTGTGCATCCCTGGGAACAATCACTTTGGATCTTATATAAACTGTTTGAGAAATATAGCTTTGGAAAAAAAAAAGTGGTTTTGTGGCACAACTTGCCCCCGGTGCGGGGTAAATTGTGCCATTAGAGAGAATACACTGGAGTAAATTGCCATTGATAATTGAAGTAAAACAGATCTTTTTAATCTCACAAATGATAATGCTATATGAAAGCAAAACAAATTCAATATAAAATTATTTATTTAACATTTATTTATTATATTAACAAGATCACAGGCCACTTTTCTATAACAAGGCCTAGCGCCACATGATCACATACCCAGAACAAAATAAAAATTCCAAAATGAGCACCTGCAAATCATCTTCATCTGAATCTGAACAGCGACAAGCCCATACTACCTGAATAACATCATTAATCCAGTCATTCTGCCCCTGCATGAACAACACAGGTTTAATTTCATTTTCATGGACGACAATGCTCCAGCTCATCGAGGTCACATCATTAGGGAACGGCTGCTGGAGACTGGGGTACCTCAAATGGAGTGGCCTGCACTTTCTCAGACCTGAATCCCATAGAAAACCTATGGGATCAGCTGAGTCGCCGTGTAGAGGCTCGGAGCTCTGTACCCCAGAACCTCAATGACCTGAGGGCCGGCCTTCAAGAAGAGTGGGATGCCATGCCTCAGCAGACAATAAGTCGACTTGTGAACAACATAGGACGTCGTTGTCAAGCTGTAATTGATGCTCAAGGGCACATGACAAGTTATTGAGACATTGACATTTTTTGTTGTGGTATACCCACCACTGTTGTTGGCTTTTGTTTCAATAATGTGTTGGGAGATGAGGAAATCACCAGTGCATGCTTCTACTTAAATGCCCTACGTCAGTGCCGGCTTGACCTGTGTTGGCGCTCTAGACAAAATTACTCCCTTGCGCCCTTCCATGCCAACCCCCCCCCCCCCCCCCCCCCCCCCCCGCCCGACGCAGGCAATACACCCCGACGTCGCGCCGGTCAACAATCCCGCTGCCGGCGCCCCTCTGGCCGCTACCGGCGCCCCTCCAGCAGATGGCGCCCTAGGCAATTGCCTATATCGCCTATGCCAAAAGCCGGCCCTGCCCTACTTTCATGATATAATATCACTGTAGCATGAACTTTTTACATTTTCCATAAATTTCACCCGAAAGCCAAATATCCCTAACTTCCCTAACTGTATACACAGTGGTGGAAAAAAGTTTTCGGACACCCTTAAAATTTTACACAATCTCACATATTATCATGTGGAAATCATGTGTTTTTTGTGTTTCAAAAGGTGTGGCTGCATTAGACAGATACAAACAAATACAAATTATATTTTTTTGTTTATTGTTTACAAGAAAAACTAACAAAACTAAAGCTGGAAACTGGACTTATCTGACCACAGAATCTTTTTCCAATTTCTGGCTGTCCAGTTCTTGTGTGCCTGGGCCCAACGACACCGGGCTAACCTCTGTCTCTCATTGATCAGGGGCTTCTTGATAGCCTTGTAGGACCTTAAGCCATGATCTAAAGGTCGGCCACGTACAGTGCGGGTGGAACACTGGACACCAGTTTGGTTTGACCACTGCTGCTGAAGCTCCTGTGATGTCATTCGGCGGTTTTGCCCGCACATGCGGATCAGGATGCTGTCATTTCTTGCTGAAGAAACCCTTGGACGCCCAGATTTTGGTTTGTCTTCCAAGCTGTTGGTTCGTCTGTATTTCTGCAGAGTGTATCCAACTGCTGAAGGACTGCATCTGCACTCCCTGGCTATCTGGCGGCAGCTGTACCATTCCTGGCTGAGAATCTTTATCTTCAGGCGTGTTTCCTGCGTTAGGTTCCTTGTTTTAGCCATTTCTGTGTCTGAAGAACTTTCAAATGTGCTGGCTTTATATAGACACGAAGCTTGGCAACAAAAATTGTGTCTTTTAAAGAACGACCTTCATCACTGGTACCAAAATGACCCAATACTCAAAATTTCTTATGTATTTTTATGGAACCAATCAATTTTAAGTTTTTAATGGCTTTTTTAGGATTGGTTTAGTATTTTGGCTGTGACTGTACTAAAAGAAATTGCACTTGAAGACCTAAGAGTGATTCTTAATGCAATATTTCACAAATGCATGGGGTGTCTGAAAACTTTTTTCCACCACTGTATATACTACTCCTAATAATAATATAGCAATAATATTACTTGAAATAATATTTGTTTAGAAGAGATGCAGCTTTTTGTAGTTTGACATAGCCGTTTGTTTGCAAAAGATTCAAGCTATAATAATCGGTAAGATTCAAGATCTTCCAGTTCATTAATTAAACTCTGCTTCTTAGCCATTTTCTCCTTTTTCTTAGCCGATGCATAGCCTATGATCCAACCCAATCATTCATTAATCGTAATTGAGGTAAAATGTTCAATTAATCATGATTTTGATTTCTGCCATAATCACCCAGCCCTACTATACCCCCAGAATGCATACTCATGTCATTCACAGTGTGTCATTCACATAACTGCCAACATTTGAGTAGTAAAATCCGGGAGATTTTTGTGGTTAGGGTTAGATTAGATTGACAACACATCCAGGTTTTTAATAATTAGTCAGTAAACTCGGCATTGTCTGACACAGGCTGGAAAATGTGCACTTTTATTTACAGTTAAACATTTCGCTGTGTGTTTCAGCTTCTGTTAAACTAACGGAGCTGCGGCGGCTTCCGGTCTCAGCTTTCAAAATAAAACCTTTGTTATTGTGCGTTTCTCATTATTATTAACAAACAAAACTGAGGCTTGTAAATTACGGGAGATTCCTGGGAGAAAAGACAAAACGGGAGGACAGCAGGTAAAAAAGATTTAATATACTGCAAATACTTGTGGTTTATGTTTTTCAGTCGACCAAGATTTTCTCTGGTTGACTACATCCCTACTCTACACACTCTTACTTACACACACACACACACACACACACACACACACACACACACACACACACACACACACACACACACACACACAATATAACTGAATGCAGTTCACTTTGTTCATTGATCACTATTCATACTTTTTAGTGACACAGACACACACACTCCACCATGCTGATACACACTCTTCCATGCACATACACTACATAGCTGAATGTCTATGGATATTCTCATTTATCCAGGTCATCGTTCTCTTTGGGCAAATTGAATTGTAGGCAACTGGACTTGTATTTGTCCTAGGAAGACGTTTCTTTGCCCAAAGAGTACATAGCTGAATGTAACTGATTTTGTTCATACATCACTATTCCTACGTTTTAGTGGTTCAAACAGAGGTCAGACTTAATTTTTCTCCCTGTACCAAGAGGTTCAGCATAATCATCCAATTTATGCACATGTATCTTGACTGATTCAGACCTACACTATGTAGACCCGGGATTCCACAAATGTGGAATTTAGGGGTCATACTGCGGAAAAATGTTTATATTGCGTTTATATTAAGTTCACGCATGTTTTTTAGGATCATAGATGATAAACGCCATTTTCAAAGGAGCGTATTAACAGAATGTATTTTTCATTGATTATATATCATACAGTATAACGAAAAACTTATATGATGAATATAACTTGACTGATGAATAAGTATGTTCAGAATTCTAAATTGAAGCCACAAAAATACCACAGAATTTTCAATCTTAATCATGGAAGGACTAACAATGCAATTTTAAGACCAATTAATAATCCTGAGAGTGATGTGTTCTTTGTGGAGACTTTTTGAGATATGATTTAATGATTTAACCTAATAGCAACTAAAGGGGGCCAGACGTTAATATTGTCATCCCTTTTTCCTATCTTCTTCTCTCTCCCTTTCTGTGAGATTCACAGAATGATGATAGACTGATAGACTCACTAAATATTATCCAAATTCACTAAAAAGATTTCATGATAAATTGCATACAAATTGACATTTTGGCCTAAGACTGCTTTAGCCTATTACCTATATTACTGCCAGTGGAGCTGGAAAGGGGTTATGTTTTCATCCCATTCCTTTTGTAAGTCTGTTAACAGGATATCTTGAAATGGTATGAACACATTTGTGTGAAACTTTGTGGAAAGGTTGGTCATGGGGCAAGGACAAAGTGATTCACTTTTCATACAAATGGAGGTATGCGCTCTACAAGGTGCTCTCTAGTTTCAACTGTTTCATTTTGAACTACCTTGTCATTTCCCCCTCAGGATAGCTACCATTCCCATCAACCTAAAGAGAGAGTTCGTCTGGACAGCAACAACAACGAAAACTCTGTTCCCAAAGACTTCGACACCATAGACAGTCACAGCAACTTGGGAGCACGGTCCCAACAGCAGCAAGCGCTTGTTGGCAGCACCAAACGGAAACTGGATAAAGCCCAAGCACAAAGCATTCTGGGGAAATCAGCCAGCAAGGTCCTCAAGTACCCTCCTGTCCAACCCAGAGGTTTGGGGCACAACTACACCCACATCCATAAAACCCATCCACAGGTGCCAACAATTCCAACAGTGGCTCAGGGATCCAATCAGGATCCCCCTTTCTACCTATCCCAGAAGTTGGTCTCAGCACCACCTGGTTTGGAGCGGAGGAAAGAACAGCTGCAGTGTGAGATCAATGGGAAAGAGGCCATTTCGGCTCTATCCAGAGCCAAGACCAAGTTGTGTCGGCAGCAGATTGTGGAGGTCTACTGCAAACACAAGGATAGGGCGCTTATGCCTGACAAAGTACCTCGCTACTGCCCCATTGAAGGTGAGATGCGCAGGATTAGCAGACTAATCCCACATTGGTGGTCAGTAAAGTGCCATCTCTTGTACTGTTAATAACAATTTCCAAGTTTGTGTGAGTGGTAGGCAGCAGTTTTTCACATCTTTTCAACACATCTGGAACTGACTGACAGGTAAACTAGCTGAGGCCGCTGTGTTTTGAATCAGCCCTCCATCACTCAATCAATGCTGGTCAGTGAACGAGAGAATGAAGGCTACTGAGGCTCCAGTTACTGTTTAGTTTGGTATCCGCTCACTGAGTGACTCAAGTACTCAGGAGCAATGTAGTTCTCATGCAGGACCACTGAACAATTAGAAACCAAATCAGTTTGGTTGAACAAACAAAATGAATTCTTCATCAGAGAGATAATTCCCATTCAGCGAAAGCAGCCAAACAGAGACTGTCAGAGCAGGGGAGTGGAGCGGCATTGTTTTGTGAATACAGTTTTCAGATTTACATTTACAAGACCAGTGGTGGAAAGAGTTCTACAAATTGCTGCACATGTTGTAGTACTGTTACTGTGTTGATATTTTACAGAAGTAGAAGTGCTGTAAAAATCTACTGCAGTAAAAGTAAAAAAGATGCCTCATTTCAAATGTACTGGGAGTAAAAGGAGTTCCTTTTTCAAAACAGTAACTGTGTTAGGTGTGATCTTTTCCATGTATTTGTAAAAGGAGGAGAGAACACACTTCAAACCACATTCTTTTAAAGGTGCATTCTGCAAAATTGCAGGAGGGTTGTTGAATGAAACCCCTTAGATGATGGCTGAGTCTACATGGTTCTCATCAGGGCCACTCACCCCCTTTTTCACACTTATTCCACATTTTGTATGTTTTTCATCATGCACCTTTTATTGGAAATTTGGAAATGACAAAAAATACAGCCAAAAAGTACAAACAGGTTCCTCTTCTCATCTTTTCTGACTGAGCTTTTATTTGTGAAAGGTTCCAAAAGTTAAATTGCTGACTTTAAAAAATAAAAAGTACAACTACACAAAAAAGTTACTCAATTACAGTAACATGAGGAAATGTAATTCGTTATTTCCACCTCTTCCAGCTTCTGTAACAAAGCTGGAAGAGGGGTGACAATGTATAAAACTGGCTGTTTGCTCAACCTATTAAAATTAAAGATAAAAGTCTGCACTTCTTCAGTCTTGATTACTCCATTTCAAATCCACAGTGTGATGGTGTACAAGGGCTAAGTTATAAATATTGTCACTGTCCAAATACTTATGGAGGTAATATAACCTTAAGTTTTACCATATAACATGAAACACTAGTTTAACACTACAATTTGTCAACAAACACAAAGTTTATTGGGGACCCATTAAATTTCCCTGGGACCCACTCAAATGATCACCTGCGGGTGCTGGGGACTCAGTACACTGAAAACTGTTCAACATCACTGGTGGTGAGATGCAACATTCCCTTAGGTTTTGTCAAGGTTTGATATGTTATCTGAGATTGATGGATGGACAAATTAACATTTGAGTTCAAATGGAAGCCTGTGTTGTGATGTTCATACTTATGATTCTTGATTTAATAGGGATATAGGGTTTTATTTCAGTCGCAAACTTGTACTCTCAGCATTGCAGAATGTTAATCTTAGAATCATGACGGTTAGTAACACTTGATACTAAGGTCAGTAGAACTGAAATATACTTTCAAGTAAATGAAAGGGTGAGTGTGAATAGCAAATTGAAGGACAGAAAGAGAGGAGAGGCTGTGGGTCTGAGGCATCAGGTTGGAGAGAGTCAGAGGTTTTGCCTCTAAATTTATCCTTTGAGAAACTTTTTTTTAACCCGGCACGTGCCAAGGCATGAAGGACCCATTTGATCTCAGCGAGACATCCTGATTGGTGTCTGTGCTATTTTCAGGGCACATTCCAAGCTTTTCTGCTTGAATGCATACAGTTTGGCTACTTACCACAGTTATTCATACAGTGAAATTACACCCTAATTAAACAAGCAGTTTTGTAGTCTTATATTTGGAATGGCTGACTAATGATTTACTTGTAGCTGTGCTCAGTGAACCACCCTGGGACATTTTAGGTTCAATTTATATGATTATAGGTTGCTTTGATGATACACTAGATGACACACTATGAACTGAAGTTTGGCTGGAGAAGACCTCAGGAATTATCTGGTTTGTGTTTGACTGATTTATACCCAGCCCTTTCAAGAGACAGAGTGGAAGGTTGTACGAAGAAAGCTTGGGCATTTCTGTATGTGTGTGTGCATGTGTTGATGCACATGTTCTATTCTGTTGGTGCACGCAAAACTGCTCTGCCTGCCGTCTTCTATCTGCCCAGCAGTGTACATGTCAGATGACTGATTACAGTTATTTTGCCTCCATCTCCTATCCTCGCAGGCCCCACAGCCCAGGATGGTCACTAATTAGGCCTCAGCTCTGCCCCAATTTCCCAGTAGGCCTCACCCTATGCCATCTTTAGAGTGAATATTATAATGGAGAAGCACTTTGCTGTTGTAGGGTTTAGCTCAGCCAACCACAGACAAAAGAGAAGAGTTAGGTAGTCTGTGATCTTCCTAGAGAAGTGACAACAGGTTGGAGGGGGCAGATTGGGTCAAAATGTGACCATATCTTTCATGTAATGTGTAGGAAGGAGGGTTTATCCAGGACCAACCAGTAAAGTGTGCTCACGCGAATCAGGAAATAGCTTGCTTGTCAGACTTCCCCTCTCTCCTCTGCCTTTCCTGTCTCTCTCTACTGTGACTGTCAAATAAAGCAGATATACCACAAAAAATCTTGAAAATTAAGATGTTACATTACTTCACTACTGGGAAATGTTATGTAACTACAGTAATCTGAGTAAATGTAATCTAATTACTCTGAGAACTACTCAATTTGTTAAGTATTTTGAGTGTGCAGTTAACCCTATAAAGCCATTTGTAAGCCATCAAATAACACATTCCGTTCATAGGTGGAGTTTGAAATTTGCGCTGGGGGGGGCAAACATTTTTTTTTATTATTATTTTATTTATTACAGTACCAAACATAATGTAATTCAGATTTATTTCTGAAAATAATCTTATTTTATTGCATTGCTTAAATGTTTATAGATATGTATACAGGAAAAAAAAATATTGGACCTATTTTTGACTCAATGCAGTGACACATTTCAGACGCTAGGGGGGGGCAATGCCCCTCCTGCCCACCTGCAAACTCCGCCTATGATTCGGTTTCAGTTTAATCAATAATTGACCAAAATACTGTTGTATACCTTTGGACATTTCCCCTGTTCACCCTGGACCATACCATTGGCACTTCAAGTACTGTTATATATGATACAACAGAAAAATCGTATGTAATATATTTTTTTCAAAAATCTTTTTTTTTTTTTTTTTTTTTACATTTTGTTATAGGACTAAATAAAGGGTTCACTTTCAAAAAACTGGAATTTTCTGCCAATTCTTTCATAGTTCAGGCTTTATAGGGTTAATGCACACTTAATTTCCCATAATGCAGTTTGTTGTGGGAATGGACAAGCCACTCAGGGGCAACAGTAAAGGAAAGGTTTATAAATAACAAAACAAACAAACAAACAAACATAAAAACAAATACCAGCTGAGATACATGCTTTTTTGGTTACAGTGCTTCATATTTGATGTCAGCGGGTGGTAGAAGGTGACATGATGGTAGGTCACATGACACCACTGTCAGTGAAGGTGTTGCATCATTCTGGTCAATAAAAAATTATGCGGGGACTGTTGTGGTAACTTGACAAAATTGCAAGGTCATGCAGAATTCACAAGGTGGTTGAATTGTATTAATTGTTGCAATCATGACATAATGAAATCCTAGAGGGACTGGATAGAATCACCAATTGAGTGGGCTCTGTATCCATGTCAGTGCTTCAGAATTATGGAATTTGGAGAAATCCTTGGTGCAAACTAGTGAGTTGCCAAAGGATATTTACTGTGTAGATTGTTATCTTCACTTATGAATTTGAATAAATTTGTCTTTTCAAAAAAAAAAAAAAAAAAAAAAAAAAAAAAATCAATGAAGCAGTAAATCTAACTCCTGTAGTACAGCCATCCAAACAGCTAACACCACTGTCCCCCCTATCCAGGTAAGGCCAGTGTGAATGTGCAGTGGGAAGAGGACTCTTCAGATGCTGCCCCTGCTGGTCCTGTGCGAATTGCCTTCGTCCTCGTCATCCACGGCCGGGCATTGCGTCAGTTCCAGCGGCTCTTCAAAGCTATCTACCATACCTCCCACTACTACTACATCCATGTAGACAAGGTGAGATCAGTATGGATAAGCACAGAGTTCCACGGACCATCATACCATGGACCAGTATGTACCACAAAAATCTCACTAACAAGCCCACTGAAGTGTCCTTGATTAACCCTCGTGTGACCCCTGGACGTTTTTGTCCATTTTCAAAATTCAAAACTCCCTCACAGACAGTCACCATCAGGGGCGGACTGGCCATCTGGATGTTCTGGAGAATACCAGAACGGCCGGTGCTGCTAGTTGACTGGCCAGTCGGCCCCGGTCTTTTTTTTTTTTTTTTTCCTCCCTTTTTTGCTTGTAATCTATTGTTGTTCCATATCCAGACCGATAGGTAGCAACAATGCGCCAGTAGGCCCTTAGATGCGCAGGCTTACTCGCCACTCAGCCGTGTCAAAGATACTCATGGTAGTGTGTGCAAGTTGAGATGACTAGAGAGAGACCATCAGGGCCGCCGCTCCCTATACGCAGACAACGCACAGTGCAAAAATTAAGGTTGATAATAAAAAATGCCATGATAATTATGACATTATTACATAACAAAAAATGTATAAATTAGTTTTGAACAGGCCCACCGTTGTCTTTTTAAATTGTGTACCCCACTTAATTTGAGCAAAATAAATGTTTTACCTAAAAGAGCCCCCCCCCCCCCCCCCCCCCCCCCCCCCCCCCCCTTCCTAGCCTTATGTTTTGGTGACTGAGGCAGGGCTCTCAAGTCTCACGCATTGGGAGAAGGGAAGCAAATCTGGGTGGCGCAACCCCTCCAGTCGTTTCACCTGCACCACGAAGAAAAAACATTACAACACCTGCACTGGCACCATACGAGTCCAAAAGGCAAAGTGCACTGACATAGATTGTGTAACAAAGCGAAGAGTTGCCACTCCGCTCTATTTTCACTGGCTAACAGCAGCACACTGGCTTAGCTTGTCTATTCATAGAAGAGGTATCACTTTGGCTTATTTTTCAATCTGTTATCACATGCATACTACTGCTCATTCATTGGTAGCTGAATTGTTAGGTCTGTTTGATAAGTAATTTACATTTTTAAAACAAATAATAATTTAACTTATTGTTAAATTATTTGAGTCACGCTTACTGGTAAACATCTACTCCTTCAAGATAATTTATTATGTTCTACAAGTCATAAACATACACTAACACTACATACCGAGTGTTTGAGCAACATATCTCCTCTGGGCTACAAAAGATACGTGGTAAAAAGTACTCTGTCGTTGTGGATGAGACCACTGATGCAAGAGACTGCAGCGTCCTAAACATCATCATTTGTAAGTTAATGTGAATAGCCTGTACGTACAATGGTCGACACTCGGTTAACAATCTTTTAAGTTAAATGTGTGCATGCATTGACCCAACATCAACCCTCAGGTGAAATAATTACTGATGCATCCTCTTGTCATTTTTGTTGAATCATTAATAAGATATCATTGTCACCTTTTATTGCTATAACAACATTAGAGCATTAAAATAAAAATAAAATCGTTAAATAAATAAAGTGTTGTTTATTTGTTACCTCAATTAATTTAAGGTCATTTCTATTTCATTTATGTGCTTTTTAGTCATTAACATTTTAGTCATTAATATTAAAAACACTCTTTTTTTTGGTAGTAAAATTAGAGTAAAGTAAAAAACGGAATTCCCAAAAATTAAAGCAGAACAGTGTGTAATGATGTTTTTTCACTTTGTTGCCCCGCTTAATCAGATCATTGCATCGCATTTGTGGCATTTATTATTATTATTATTATTAGGGTTGTCCCGATCCGATCATGTGATCGGAAATCGGGGCCGATCACATGACTGAAGACTCGATCGGGACTCGGACGTTATGTCCCGATCAGGTATCGGATAAATAATATATATACATATGTATATTTATTGTTATTATTTTTAATCACATTTTCAATATATGGGCTATTAGTGATAAAAAATAAATGAGAATAAAATACCAACGTTTACAGGCCGGGTCTGTCTGTGACAGACACCACTGACCAGCACATGCGCGGAACACGGCAGCACGCAGCAGTTTGTTTTGAAGCTGAGGTGTGTGATATCAGAGAAACTCTAATACAGTAGACGGGCTCTGGTGATATGCTGCTACTATCACGGACGGAATCACGGAATTAGCCAAATAAAACGGAAACCGACTCCAAAAGGCAGATAAACTTTCCAGCTACAGCAGCGCACTGACATAGATTGTGAAACAAAGCGAAGAGGTGCCACTCCGCTGTATTTTTCTCTGGCTAACAGCAGCACACTGGCTTAGCTTGTCTATTCAGAGAAGAGGTATCACTTTGGCTTATTTTTCGATCTATGTTATCACATGCATACTATTGCTCATTCATTGGTAGCTGAATTGTTAGGTCTGTTTGATAAGTAATTTGCATTGTTAAAACAAATAATAATTTAACATATTGTTACAGCAAAAAGTACTCTGTCAACCCTCAGGTGAAATAATTACTGATACATCCTCCTATCATTTTTGTTCAATCATTAATAACATATCATTTCCTGGTTTTATAGAAGTATCGGATCGGGACTCGGTATCGGCAGATACTCAAAATCAAATGACTCGGACTCGGGGGCAAAAAAACGTGATCGGGACATCCCTAATTATTATTGTTGTTGTTGTTGTTGCTGTCTATTTAGATTGGTATATAGATTATAACTGTGTGTTTTTTGAGTATAAAGTTAGTGTCAGATAGCATTCATAACTTTCAGATTCAGCATTTCTGTGTTTATGCATGGCATAGTATTGGCCTTAGCATACAAAAATGGGTTGCTGATGTGGTTATCCTGGGTGTAACAGCACCGTGGGGTTGCTGTCTCTGCCCATGAGCCAAAAAATGGCACACCAGCTTGATGTAGTCTTCAGTGCCTCTTTTTGGTGTGGAAATTCCATTATACATGGGAGTGGTTCTCTGGCTATCTGGAGATGCAACTGGGATTACAATTTTGCAAGCTACTTTGTCTGAATGCCAGTGCTGTCATAACCACTATGCCATCTTTGGTGAAATTGTTTTCATGATGAAAACAAAACTAACCAAACTCACCATGAAATGAAATAGATGTAGTCTGGAAAACAACACGATTTTGAGCAGCAACACAAGTTGAGTGCTCTTTTCAACCCCCTGGTTTCCAAAAGTTTTTCAAATTGTGTCACCATTCAGAATTGTGTTGTTTTCCAGTCCATAACAGCTTCATTCATTTTGGAGTAGTACAGTCCTGGTGACACTTGTGTTCTTGACAGGAGAGGAGTTATGGGACCAAGCTTGATAGAGTGATAGATTGATAGTACGGTGACCACCCGTCCTGCGTAGCACGTGCGCGTACAGCGTTTGAAGCCCATTTCATGGGTCCCGCAAATTTAGACCGTGTCCCGCATAATCAATGCTTGCTCTCAAAAAAAAAGCTTGTTTGCCCTATCCCCCCGAGCCCCAGGCAGCCAATGTTAAAAACCTAACATTATTTGACAGTTCAGCTTGCTCACCGCACTCGCCACACCCACCCCTCAGTTGAACGGCTGTTGTCATCTCCGCCACTGGCGCGAGAGACTGGTGACGCGAGGTTAGTTGTCATCAACTTTTTGTTGTTGTCATGACACCTGCACAGTTTGAAAGATGCACACACACACACACACTGGGACAAGGAGCGCTTTCTATGAACTGTTAATCCATGCAAAAGTGAGTGGAGCCTTGTTACTGTTTCTGCTGTGTTGAGCCACTGCAATGCCTGTTAATTCCCTGGACTTGTGATTTTAGACTTTTCAACTGTTCCTGCTCTGTTGAGCCAGTGCAATGCCAGTGAATCCCCAGACTAAAGTTTTATAACCTATTCAATTTTATTTATAATTTCCATTGCAATTCATTCACTTTAAATAAACAGTAAATCTTAAGTGGAAGTTCATCTGTCAGTTAATTGAAATGTTTAAAATATTATGAATATCTTTTATTTAGAGAAAAAAAACACATTGAAAGCTAAGGGCTCATTAACAAGGGTAGTCTATTCATGAGCATACAGCAGCAATTACATATATTAGGGGAACAGGGCAACATTAATATACCATATAAAGTGGTATCTGCTAGAAATCAGTAAACCGGTATCGGTGAGTCTACCTGCCGGATGGGGGTGCTGCCACGCCGGCGGTGTCCACATTGTCCCTCAGAATCATACCCGTTGTCCACCATTGGGCTTATTAGCAGGTGGTCACCCTAATTGATAGTCTTGTTAGATGTGTTATGTACTCACATAGACCAACAGATACCACTATATGGGTAAAAATCCAAACTATCACTTTAAATAAAAGTAACTAACATTGCTGTTTTTAAAAACTGTTATTAAAAAGCAGAAGTGCACAACAAGCTACGCAGTTACGTAAGAGTGGGGCTTAATTTTCGTAATTTCCACTGCTGGTAACTGCATTAAAATAGCTTATCCATCACAAACCTTGTTTTCAGCTTTCTCACAGCATTTTTCCACCCCACCTCAGCATCACCTTCTTTCTTACTGTTTCTTCCCTCCCTTCTCCTCCACAGAGGTCCAGCTACCTGCACAAAGAAGTGCTGTTTCTGGCCAGTCAGTACCCCAATGTGCGGGTGACTCCCTGGCGCATGGCCACCATCTGGGGTGGTGCCAGCCTGCTGACTATGTACCTACGCAGCATGGAGGACCTTCTCCACATGCCTGAGTGGTCATGGGACTTTTTCATCAACCTCAGTGCTGCCGACTACCCCATCAGGTGAGCAGAGTTAACAAACTGGGACAGCCAGAGGAAGTAGAGTCAGTCATTTCAGTTGTGCGGACTGAAAGGGTACTTAGGATACTTTTTTGTTAAATTCGGGCCATTGTGTTAGATTCAGGCAATTTTGGGGGGTCTATTTGTATTTTATTTGATTTTATTACATATTAATTAATTTAATTTAATTATCTTGTTTTTTGGGACTCCTATTAACTGTTACCTGTGGGTGATAGCTAGACTTTCTGGGGTCCTCAAGAAAAAAACAAAATATACATAAAAATTACAAACAATATGAATAGAGCTTGTTTTCATAATTAGCACAAGAAAAGAATAAGCAAAAAAAAAAAAAAAAAAGAATGAAAAGGACCCCCCCCCCCCCCCCCCCACCCCCCCAAAAAAAAAAAAAAAACAAGCAAAAGAAAGTTACAGCTGTTTTACATAAGTTTTTTTTTTTTTTTTTTTTTTTAACAGATATAGACATCAATCAGTGTCAGAGTTAATGACTGGAAGGCAATGTGCATCAGACAGTGCTTCTAAGGAATCTTAGAGACCAGGATCCTCATTCCTTAATCATGTGGTTTGCCCATCAATTGAATTTACAGATCTGCCAAAATTTAGTTAGATGCTGTGAACATTTCCAGAATTGGAACTGTTGTGGAAGAGGTACTGATTGAAATCAATCAATCAATCAATCAATCAATCAAATTGGTTCTGGTAACTAACCGTGATTCCGTGTCATACTTAAATACGTGTCATACTTCAATACTTAAATGTTTACACAGTCCAGGACAAAATAGTGTGGAGCACTGGAGTGGCCATTGAGAAAAAAAATTATATCATGGCCACAATTTACTAATTCATGTGCATGAGATACAATTTGTTGCCTCAATTTACTGAAATCGTTCCCTAATTTTGATTAATTTGAGTTTTGGTTCATTTGTGCACATGAGATAAGATTGTGACATTGTGACAAGATTGAGTATTATTGTGATAAACAAGCGGATCTGTGTGCTGCAACTGAGTCTAGAATTGACAAATATTGCTGATATGGTAGGTAACATTCATAAATTTACTAACAAATATTTCTGTACCCTACTTCGATAAGCCATCTACACCTGGTGTAACTGCTAAGGTTAGTAGAATAGGGAATGCTAATGTTTGCTAGCTAAGCTTGTAAACTACAATATAGTTGGCATTTCAAAGCCATTCTTCATAGCAGAAATAGAAAAGTAATGCCAAGGAATGCTATGGCAGTTAGACTGGTATCCCCATGTTTTAGGTATTATTGTTCCTATAAAAGTAATCATTGTGCCCCTGCAGACCCATTTGGTATTAAATTGAGACACAAATTAGTATGTCATCCGCTTGAATTTCTCAAAATGTGAGAACAATTTAAGGATGTTCAGGTAACAAACTGTATTTTGTGCACAAAAATTTGTAAACTGTGGCCACAAGCTAATTTTTTTTTTTTTTTTTTTTATCTTTATGGCCACTCCAGTGTTCCATAAAGTAGTTTTAACTTTCACAGACCTCAAACTTTCTTCTCACCACCATAATAAAATCATCCACATTAGTTTTCACAAAGGTAGCAGCACTGTTGTGTTTTGATGACTAGAAAATGGGCTGAGTGAAACAAACTCTCTACCAGGGATCCCCAGTAATCCCTGGGGAAATATTTGCTTTCTGTTTTTGTTTTCCATGCTTTCCCACAAGGGAATTTGTTCTTGTGAAATCTTTAGTACACCCGCATGATTTTCAAAATCAATCAAAAATTGCAGTAAAGGGACCAAACACTCAAAATCACTGGTGTGGTCCTTTAATGCTTACTGAGAAACATTACCTCAGGAAAGTGAGTTCCACTATAAAGGTTTGTGGAAAATCTGTCTTGTCAGCTAATGGTTGCTAACCCAGACCTGTGAGGTACTTTGGGCTTTGTTTGGTTTGTTTAAGGTCTTATGGATCAGGTTATGCGACCAATGGACTACAAGCACATTGATGCTTAATGGACTGAGAGTCTATATCTTTGAAGTGCAGCTCTTTAATGACTTCCTTGCTGCTCTGGGGATTTGAGGGAAACTGGATTGCCAATGAGAGCACGTCAGTACTCAGTGGAGATAGTGAGTAATGATTCACTAACTGTAGCTGTAGCAGGTTCAGGGAGACGATAGCACTGCATAAAGGGGTTTGTAGAGGATTTTGGTAAGTCTTTTGTTTTGTCTCACAGTGGTTTACAGCTTACTCTGACATCTGTTTCAGGTAGTTATATCCCTTTACTTGATTACTTGATATTTAATGCACGTATAGATGCTTTCACACACATGCACATACACACACACACACACACACACACAAACCAGTGTACCCTTTCTGTTCTGTCCTCCCATCAAATTGACCATTTCAACACCCCTCCAGCTAAAATCCATAGCACAGCCACTGCCATGATGTCAATAGCTGTGATGTCATCAGAGTACACGGAGTATTGGTCAATTGGAAAAAGTAGTGTGCGTATGAGTGTGTGTGCGCTAGCTGCTATGTTTCCCTCCAACTGACAAGCAAATACTTGTATTTATAAAATGACTGTAATAAAAAAATGTTAGAAAAAAATGTCCGCCCATTGAGGTGAAGTGAATAAATTATATCTGTGGAGAACAAAAAACAACAGATCTACCAGAAAAGTGGAAAAAAATCTTCAAGAATGTATTTAGAAATCATTCTGTTCTTTAGTTTCTGCTACTGTTGCTTTCACTCAGAGAAATAAAGCAGCACATTCACTATATTGCCAAAAGTATTCACTCAGCTATCCAAATCATTGAATTCAGGTGTTCCAATCACTTCCATGGCCACAGGTGTATAAAATCAAGCACCTAGGCATGCAGACTACTTCTACAAACATTTGTGAAAGAATGGGTCGCTCTCAGGAGCTCAGTGAATTCCAGCGTGGTACCGTGATAGGATGCCATCTGTGCAATAAGTCCAGTCATGAAATTTCCTCGCTACTAAATATTCCACAATCAACTGTTAGTGGTACTAAAACAAAGTGGAAGCGATTGGGAACGACAGCAACTCAGCCATGAAGTGGTAGGCCACGTAAAATCACAGAGTGGGGTCAGCAGATGCTGAGGTGCATAGTGCACAGAGGTCACCAACTTCAATAGCTACAGACCTCCAAACTTCATGTGATCTTCAGATTAGCTCAAGAACAGCACGTAGAGAGCTTCATGGAATGGGTTTCCATGGCCGAGCAGCTGCATCCAAGCCTTACATCACCAAGTGCAATGCAAAGCATCGGATGCAGTGGTGTAAAGCACACCGCCACTGGACTTTAGAGCAGTGGAGACATGTTTTCTGGTGTGACAAATCACGCCTCTCCGTCTGGCAATCTGATGGACGAGTCTGGGTTTGGCAGTTGCCAAGAGAACGGTACTTGTCTGACTGCATTGTGCCAAGTGTAAAGTTTGGTGGAGGGGGGGATTATGGTGTGGAGTTGTTTTTCGGGAGTTGGGCTCGGCCCCTTAGTTCCAGTGAAAGGAACTGTTAATGCTTCAGCATACCACGATATTTTGGACAATTTCATGCTCCCAACTTTGTGGGAACAGTTTGGAGATAGCCCCTTCCTGTTCCAACATGACTGCGCACCAGTGCACAAAGCAAGGTCCATAAAGACATGGATGAGTGAATTGGTGTGGAAGAACTTGACTGGCCTGCACAGACTCCTGACTTCAACCCGATAGAACACCTTTGGGATGAATTAGAGTGGAGACTGCAAGCCAGGCCTTCTTGTCCAACATCAGTGTTTGACCTCACAAATGCACTTCTGGAAGAATGGTCAAAAATTCCCATGAACACACTCCTAAACCTTGTGGAAAGCCTTCCTAGAAGAGTTGAATCTGTTAGAGCTGCAAAGGGTGGGCCGACATCATATTAAATGCTATGGTTTAAGAATGGGATGTCACTCACGTTCATATGCGTGTGAAGGCAGACGAGCAAATACTTTTGGCAATATAATGTATGTGGACTGCATATAATGTGTCCTTTGTAATGCATTGACTCAAACTCCAGTGTACCAGCTAAGGGCCATACAACCACCATGGAGACTAATACAAGTTCAGTGTTCAGTGTAAATATGACCAGTCAGCATCAATGCTGAAGGATTGACATACAGAAACGTAATCATAAGCACAAAACTTTTGCCAAATCCCACTGCCGCTTAAACCAAGCCAAACAAGAGCTTTCATCAGATCAAGAGAAAGCATTTCTACTGGGGCCTTAATGTCCATTGCTGCATCAGGTATGTGTAAAAGACATCATACATTGTCGGCACTAAAACCTGTCTGGTCACAACTGACTAAAGATGGCAGGAAAGTGTCAGGAAAGCAATTTGGCATACACTACTCACAAAAAGTTAGAGATATTTGGCTTTTGGGTGAAATTTATGGAAAATATAAAAAGTTCACGCTACAGTGATATTATATCCTGAAAGTAGGGCATTTAAGTAGAAGCATACACTGGTGATTTCCTCATCTCAAATAATTTCTTGAAACAAAAGCCAACAACAGTGGTGGGTATACCACAACAAAAAATGTCAGTGTCAGTAACTTGTCATGTGCCCTTGAGCATCAATTACAGCTTGACAACAACGTCTCATGCTGTTCACAAGTCAAGTTATTGTCTGCTGAGGCATGGCATCCCACTCTTCTTGAAGGGCGGCCCTCAGGACATTGAGGTTCTGGGGTACAGAGCTCCAACCTCTACACGGCGACTCAGCTGATCCCATAGGTTTTCTATGGGATGCAGGTCTGGAGAAAGTGCAGGCCACTCCATTTGAAGTACCCCAGTCTCCAGCAGCCGTTCCCTAATGATACGACCTCAATGAGCTGGAGCATCAAACACCTGATGTGAATTTTGCCGTTAAACTCCATGCACTACATGTGCATTCAAAAGTTTACAGAAGGTCACATTAAGTTCACCTGTAAAGGTTATAATGCATTTTAGGTTCATCCTGAAATTTCACCCGAAAGCTGAATATCCCTAACTTTTTGTGAGTAGTGTATATTGGAGGATAGATTGGAGTTTAAGAGGCTGAGAGGGTGATAACTAGTGCATTTAGTTGGAACCCTTTTTCCAACTAAATGCAAATTGAAGCGCAGGAAGGCTGTAAAGCAGCTGTTTAATGAATAAAAACACTGTCTACCCGACCCTTGTTTCACCATCCTCTACAGATGAGGTTTTTTTGGGGAAGCTCATCTGTAATTTCTAACACAGATCAGAGCCACAACTGTGGAAGAATCCCCATCCACCTGCACATTCAAACATTCAAGTTCAGCATCAGGTTCAGGTTTATTTTGGCTATCCACCACAGTGGGGAGGCCAACCCTCTAAGACCCATAGGAATAATTATATAATCTCAGTCTGAACCAACGTGATTAGGTTGAACCTGTAATAACTTACAGATATGAAACACATAAGTAATCAACTGAGCAAGGATGTCTCCTTTTGTTAAATGCCTGTTGCCTGTTAAATGACATTTTGATTTTAATTTTTTGCATGGAAGGAGGACTAGCAAATCAAGGATTTCACTGTATGGTAACTGTTTATTGTACTGTGGCCAATGGATTGGAGCAATGGAACTAATGGAGTGTTTATCTACATCTAGAGTGGGAAAGTGAGATCCAATCACAAGTGGGCTGGCAAAACACATGTGGAGACACATTCTAATGCCAGGTGTGAGCAGACAGATGTAGCACTATGCACCACAGTCGAGAGTCCAACTCTCTAAGACCAATAGGAATAATTAAATAATCTCAGCCTGAACCGACATGATCAGGTTGAATGTTTAATAACTTATAATGTCCCTGTAGGGACACTAAAACTCTGCTCTGAAACACTAAACATTTACAGGAAAAAAAAAAAAAAATCATACATTATTGTGTGGAGTCTGATCAAAATGTCCCATTATTATCAGCTCAGGACTGAAGGCTCTCCATACACAACCAGTGTACACACTAAGAAATCAAAGTACAAGACTGTACCTTAAAGAGTACAAATGCTTTGTCGCTCCAGTGGTACCCTATCACAGTACGAGCACTGTACCTTTAAAATTAGTACATTTTTGTACCTGCTTGTTTGTACCTCTAAAGAAACATTTCTGTACCCTTAGTGACAAAAATGTACCTTTATGTCCTGGTACAAGAACGTACTGATTAGAAAGGTACTGAATTTGTGCCTCATGGGGTACAGCTGGAGCGACATGCCATTTTGTACCTTTATGAGACAAAAACATACCTTTTAAATGAAGACAAAACACTTTCAATCATTCAGAGAAATTTATTTAAACAATTTGTTTACATCGTGTAATAAAATCAATATTTTACATGTAAACAATTTTCTTATTTTTCATTAACCACTTTTAAACTTCATTAACCGCTGTCAAATTTCATTAACTTCTGAATTTCATTAATCACAAAACCACAAAATGTGTCATTCGAGGAATAAAGCACACAGCATTAATCAAACTCATCTTTAGAACTGTTAAACGTAATATAAATTCTGAATGAAACAACAAATGAGACATGTTCAAATTGTTTGAGAGCTTAAGCACAAAACTGAAGGCATCAGGCCCAATGAGCCGCTCATAAATCAGTTCTAAATGCACAACACTCAAGCAGTTCAACATACCCATGTATCCTGACACTTTGTGCAGACTTGGTTACATATATGTTTTTGTCCCTCACACCCATGACTAGCCTTACTTGGTCAGTGTGCAAATTTGTATTTTTGAATATAAATGAAACCACAAATCAAAAACCTGGACAGGTTACTAGAATCAATTTAAGTGTAAAGGGGGATACAAAATCTCACTCTTATACTTGTACAACACTAATCCTTCCATTCATGTGCCCTTGAAAAAAGCTTGCAAGCATTCAAACTAAATGTCTCAATCCAACATACAAATTATCATCAACTGTATATGTGTCAAGTGACATATGGTCCAACTCATCTCCAGGTTTGAGCAAAATCCAGTCACTGTCTACTTTTACACGGTATGCATGAAAATGCATGTCAAAGGACAATGGAAGCAAGATTTTACTGCAGAGCACCCACATGGTATCAATGTTAATAATGTATTTGATCTGCGCAAACACTGGAATTTTTTCAACATGTAAAAGATCTATTGTGAACACATCTCTTACAGCATACTTAACGTTGTCTACAGTCACCTCAGACACACGTTGAATTATTTTGCCCTCTAATTCTACATCTTTGAAATTGTCACTTGCTTTTATGGCAGTCTGAAGGTCAATGGGTAGAGACAATAATGGTGTGCTGACACTTCTACCAGGCACCTTTTCAAAATCACCTAAGATATTGATAGGTAAAAATTCCCAACACTATTTGAGCTGGTGACGATTGCTCAGTGTCACTGTTACATTTCTAAAATTTCGACAGTTATTAACCAGATTCTTAAAATACTGATGCTTGCCTTCAAATCGCATACACCAAAGAGAACGCAGGGGACCATACATACACATAAGTCTCGGATAATGTACAAGATAATGACATTTAGGTGTTAAAACATTTCCAAAAACCTCTGTCATCTCAGAAAGGAATGCGTGTACAAGTGTTTCCAGACATGTTAGTTCATCTTTCCTTACTTTGGGTGCCATGACAATATCTGCAATCTCTTTACACAATAAGAACACATGCCAATATCTGCTGCCAGGAGGAATACGGTGCCCCATTACAAAAGGCAACAATCTGAAAAGACACCATTTTTGAGCAGCTGTTCCTACAATCCCAGATGTTTGGAGAAGTCTTTCAGACAACAGCACAGGCTTATTGGCTTTGTCATTCTGACCTACACAGAATTTTTGAAGCTCCTCATTCAGCTCAGCTATAGTTACATGCTTTTGTCTATGTGCTTGGCAAATTACATGCTTCATTGTCAGTGGAAAAACTCCCTCCAACATATCATGCATAATGTCTGGGGGTAAAGACTTTGTCACATCAAAATAACCTAGTGCATTAAAAGGGCTAGTGCACCGTACACCATACAAAGCAGAATGTTCCTTGTTTTGCTGGACACACTGGAGATGATAGTCATGAACTTCAGCTGTTCTCAGAACAAAATCATCCTTCTGGAATTTGTGGTTAATTTCTGAATGAGCTGCCATACAGTAACGACAGATTCGACCAGATTGAAAACACATGCGAAAACCACCCATCATATGAGCTGACAAATTGTCAGCTGAAAAAGTGGCTAAAGCAGCATAAACTTTGTGCTCTGTTCCACAGACATTTATAACAAAGCCTTCAGTTGAAAGCTGTTGTAGGTCCTCTATCATTGGTTTTAATGTCATGTCTATGCCAAATTGTTTCACATGTGAGTAACGAGCCAGCAGAGCTAAGTGAATGTGCTTAAGCTGAGATCGATACTTTCCATTCAAATTTCCAACAGTGTAGTAAAATGCACACAACTTATACTTAGTTTTTTTGGAGCCTAAAGGGTTAACAATTTCAAATTCATCTTCATATAAATGTCTTAAAAAGTCTTAAAGCATCAGGATGTTCTCTGAAAAACAAATGTTCCTTAAAATAAAGACCATCTCCATAGTCAGTAAGAAGCTCTTCATTTTTGACCTTGTTATTTTCAGACAGTATTTGATCCCATACATCTTCATGAGAACAATATTTCTTCAAAACTTCAGAGATGGGAACATAGGAATAGGTTCCTATTTGGTGCCCTGAAGAGCCCTTAAGTGTGTAGTGTACAGGTTCAGTATAGTCCATCTTGGCCTTGCAGTGCTCTTTAATCATGTGTGGAGATCGAACCACTTCATAAGCTTTATCAAAGAAATCAGACGAGTGCAAAACTTGCTGCAGTTCAGGGCACTTTGAAATGTCAAAACCACTTTTTGCAAGATGATAAGAAATAAAGGAATCATAGTTTTCTTTGAAAAAGCAAAAGAGAAATTTGACATCATCAGTAATGTCTTGCTGGACTGACAAATGTAGAAGGTTTTTCTCTCTGCATTTAAGCACAAAGGCAAACAGGTTATCTCTGAAATCCTGTAATAGCTGATCTAAATTTGGATTAACTGTTTGCAGAGCAGAAGCACTTAGATCAGTCTCTGAATTTTGCTGATCCAGGTTCATGCTGTGTTGGTGTTCAGTGGTGCCACCGATACTGTCATGTTTATCGTAAGGCCTAAATACAAAGCATCTGTGCTTCCTATACACATGTTTTCTAAAAAAAAATCTAGAAAAAGTTGACTGACAATCACCCACACCACAGGTTATACTAAAATCTGGCTCATGTGCATGAACAAGTCCAACATGTTGGATGAACTTCATGAGAGTACGTGTCCTTCGCGTGCACTTTGGGCACTGGTAGAGTTGAGGCATGATGATCTAGGACAGACGGTTAATCACTCTAAGTACTGTCACTGGCAGGGGCTTGTCTCCCTCTTCCACAATACCAACAACATGCCTCTGGAGGAAGGTGAGTGTGTTTCTCAGGTGCGGTGGGTATGCAATGTTGAAAACAAAATACATACTGAAGGCTGTTATGAAGGCTTCATCAAGGCCTGCACATTGGCACACATCCACTCCATCTACTTTGACCACACTGAGCCCTCTTGCTGTAACTGCCATTTTCCAGTCACTGTCAGTCAGCTGTATGGTTGGATGAGGTGTAGCAGGGTCCGCCTACATAGAAGAAAAACATGTAAGAGAAGCAGTTACAACTTGTAGTTAGTCCTCAAGTTCGAAATTGATGATTTGCAGTGCTTCGAATTAAGTTTTTGTTTGTTTGTTTTTTTAAATGTATTTAAAATAATATCTTTGGTGCGTATATATCCATTCTGTAAAATCAGGAGAACAATGTTTGATTTGAGTGTGGAAAAAGTGAAAGGTGAAAAGTAAAAAACTCCCTGTAAGCAGGAGGATTTTATGGGTAAACTTACCCTTTATTCTTACCATCTCACTAATTAAACAAGCAAACAAAGTACCAATACCAGCTGAAGACATCGAAAGAAAAAAAGAAGCTACGGGTTAAATCAAGCCTATCGGTTATCAGAAGAGTCAGTTAATTCCTGAATCCAAGATATCTTTAAATACTCATGCATTTATGAGGTGTATAAGGCGACTCAGATGCCTACCTCTCTCACAGTGATGAAGTGTTCAATCTTTTCTCTGAAGATGGAGGGTAAGAGGATAAGCCCAGCCCTGAAGTCGATTCCTGCAATGCAGAAAAATATGCTATGTTCACAATCACATACAGTACATTTTTCACATTCACCTACTTAATAACATGACTTTAGCTACCTGGTAGATCTTCAGCTAGAGCATCCTTCCTTGCATCAGTGCACTGTTTTGCTAGGGGAGTTTTTCCCTCAGCAAGTTTCAGCACATTTGGCAAAACAGTGGCAAAGCCCTCCCTGAACCGATGACAGAAGCTATGTGTTGATGGATGGATTTGGTCAACCTCGTCAAAAACCTGTAGAATGGATATGAAGACATTACTAGTAGCATTAGCATTGAAATTTCTGACCAAGTCGGACTCTACTTTCACTTTCATCAGCTTATGACGGCGTGTACAAGCTGCGATTGACTGCCACTCCTGCTCCCTCTACTTGACTGGTGGAGAATCTACAGTTGCGGTTGATTTTGGCAAGTGCAATTACAGACTGTAGGTGGAGCCTGAGGAGTTGGATTTTGTCCTAAATTACCGATGTAATGTCCTACTATCAGAATATAGTGACAGCTCCAGCAAATATGACCAAATAATTGTTACCAACTGATGCTTTAAACGATATCAACTCAGAATTATTTTGTTTTACTTTTTTCTTTGGCAACAATTACTAAGCCTTAAATTTCACTATATCCAAAATTATTACAGATTGATAATACTCCTCTGTAACATTCTGTGTATTTACACAATACTTACTCCAGCAGGTACCCTTAAATATGGGTATTTGTTGAGGACATCCTCCACGGGCACTCCTTCCATAATTTCACGACGTCTCCAGGAGAATGTCCGTGCCATACGGTGTTTGACAGTCATGATGTCTGGATGTGTCTTCCGACACTCACTTTGCAGCATGTTCACATGGGCCGCAACAGATGTTGAATCCTCCCCAACACAAAGTTCCTTTGACACAAGGGCAGAGACAGATACATGCTAAAAGTCTGCACACTTGTTGTATGTGCTATGAATAAAAATATACACTGAACTGTATCAACTCCACTCTACAACTACAACAATTAATCGATTAATCAAACAATAATCAATTATTAAATTAATCATTAACTATTTTGATAATCGCAGGGATGCAAACAGCAAGACCTCAAAAAAAGGGGGGTATGTTGGTGAAACACTCAGGGCTCTAGTTTCGCAGACCAGGCGAGGCGGGGGCGTAGCGCAGATGCGCTTCGCCAACTGGGTGTGGCCAGGCGGATTTTCCAAGTTTGGCACGCCGTTCTCGGTGGCGCAAGTACTCCGCCATCCCTCCTACCGGCGGAGGGGAGGAGAGAAGGCATGGAGTGGGTTTGACACAGCCGATTCACATGTAACCAATCAAATGAGCCCCTGTCCTTGCCTTTAAAATGTGCTGCGTGAAGGCGTAATGAAAGTTTACACAGCTGACATGGAGGTCTATTGCCGCGGGCGGAGCGGAGCTCAGGAGACAGGCGCGGAGCGGAGACCGGCGAGCAGTGCGGACACGTCACCAAAACCTCACAGGCAGGCTTCCGGGATGTCAGGCACATGAACGATGCAATAAATACCGAAAAAAACACTATTCAATGCTACAATCACAATCAGCACATACATATATCTCCATATCAACTGTCCCGTCACAACTGATGTCAGATCAAAGGAGATTGGCACCGTTTGTGCTGATCGTGAGGTTTTGGTGATGTGCGCCAGCCAGCCAAACTTCCACTGCACCAGCTCCGCTCCGCCTTGCGCTGAAAGTAGACGTGGTTACAGACGGCGAGCTTTTGGCGCACCTCGGCGAAGCCTTTTAGCACGAAACTGTCACTGCGCCAAGCCGAATCTGTCGGCACCTCCCCCCGCTGCGCCGCCACTCCCATCTCGGCGAACCTCCGCCTGCGAAACTTGGACACTGTCCGCCTCTCCCGCTTCGCCGGTCGAAACTAGCTCTGCGCGGGGTTCGCCTCACTGCGCCACCCCGCGCTGCGCCGGGAAACTAGAGCCCTCAGTATGTAGTGTTAGTGTATGGTTATGCGTTGTATAACACAATAAAATATCCAGACCAGAAAGCTTGACTCCAATAATTTAACAATATGTTAAATTATTATTTGTTTTAAAAATGTAAGTTACTTATCAAACAGACCTAACAATTCAACTACCAATGAATGAGCAGTAGTATGCATGTGATAACACAGACGGCTGTTAGCCAGTGAAAAAAGAGTGGAGTGGCAACTCTTCACTTTGCTACACAATCTGTCAGTGCGCTGCTGTAGCCTGCTGTTGCCTTTTGGCTCGTGCGATGCAAGACAAAAGACAAAAGCAAGTTGCGCTTTTCGGCGAGCTGTTTGCATCCCTAAATCGAATAATTTGTTTGAGTAGTTTTTTAAGAACCAAAAAAAGTCCAAATTCTCTGATTTCCGCTTCTTAAATGTGAATGAATGTGATGATTAAGTGATTAAACCATAATAAGTTATGTACAAGGCAATGGACTTACAAATGTTTGATTGGCTGGCTTTCGTGCCAAATTTGCAGATACACTGGTGGCTGTGGACTGCTTTGTGTGGCCAAACTTGTCCTTCAGCCTTCTGACCTCGTTGTCACTGACAAGTGGCGCTCGCTCTGCTTTAAATTTTCACTTTAGAGACATGTGCCAAGTGTGCTGGTAAAAATAAAAGACATTTAACTGTTGATACAATACCTTATGTAAAAATACACACTGATACAGCAATAATTAAAAAACAAAAACAAAAAAAACTTACATAGCCATTCCCTGCCACATCTCTCAAGAAAGGGTATTTCACGATCAGCGCTTTGCTGACTTGAACATACTCTGCATTGGTTGGATACCTAGTTCGAAGGCAGCAAGAAACTCAAAATCAGCGTGTAGGTTTGTCAGTTCATAATCTATGAAGCTGTGGTAATAGCAGTTATACTTACAGGGTGTATTCTGCCATCATTTCATACAGCACTCTGATTATTTTGTTGCGTAGTTTGGGCACTTTGTGACATGGTTCTTTGGCATCAAGGCTCATCTGGACATCTTTGGGAAAGGCTGGAATGATGATCACAGCAGGTAGTCTCTTGCGAGCTGGTTCATCACTGCAATGCAACAAGATTACATCATTGTTTACAAATTGTGACAAATTATAAACCAAACCAAATTTAGAAAAGATTAAAAAAACACCCTTTAATAGAAATTCAGCAGGACAGTTTGTGCACTCAGGACTGCTGTTCCTGCTCAGAAATAAGAGCTTGGCACAATTAATAAGTGAGGGATAGCGTCCTCTTTTTTTCCACAATGAGGCTCCTTCTTTCAACTTTAATTTGATTTGATTTTTGATTTAACTTTGAGTTAAACAATAAAACATACATGACAAAACACCTACATGTGTATCTGAACCCTATGGCACAATAAAGTGCTAATTAAAACATTTCCATTGTGGCCCTTGATAACAAAACACTTAGATGTTTTTTGTTAGAGAAAAAGGAAAGCCTGGGAATGAGATATATAAAAACATGTTGGCACGTTGGAGATGTACTTACCTTGGAAGAGGCTGCAGTTGGAGCTGTGTTGTAGACTCATCATAAACTTCAACTGGAACTGGTTGTAATGTAATAATGGTCTCACCCTCCTTATATTGGCGTACAAACTGTTGAAACTTGATCTGCTTTTTGAAAGACCCAGCAAACAGGTATCCAACCATGGCTTCAGTGAGTCCGCAGTCCACCGTTTCTCCATCCACGTCATTTTCTGAGACACAACATACACATATGCATATATCACAACAGTTATTGGTAAATGAATCTCACACGCGCACGTCCACGCACACACACAGCTTTCTATGATGAGAGAAAGAGACCGGGGTCTGACACAACATTAATAGGAGAAGGAGGTCTTTGGAGCTCTGCCACGGACGTGCACGAACACTGCGTTACATTGTGTTCTCCTACCTCACCTGTGATAAATGTCCGAGTTACGGTAACTCATGCGCCACCCGTAATATTAAATGCGAAAAAGTCACCAATTATGGAGAAACTATCCGTGATTTTCCCCGTGGCTATGCGACATTTTTACCTTAATTAAAAAGCTCCTAATTAATTGTGATAGTTAACCACATAACTTGTGAGTTTTACGAGTGAGAATGGAGGCTCTCCGTATTCCACCTGCGTCTCATGGCTGAAAACCAACCTGGCGACATAAGTGTCGGACTCGGCTGCCGCGCCGCCTGTGTCCCAGCTCTCGTCTCTGCGGCACCGCGACCCAAACGTGCTCTGTACCAGGCAATCTTTTGTTTACACGTCGTAAGATCGTATATGTTATATAACGTTATCCACCGCTCCATGTATCGATTTTTCGCCGACTTCGTTGTATAAAAAAATTGCTAGCTAACGTTAACAACTTGCTCAAATGTTAGCTAGCTAACCCGTTATCCTGTTATATCGTCCGTCCATGTTGCATAAAAAATTAATGTAGAAATTTACACAAATGGCAACCAGCAGCAACCATGCAACATTAGTTAGGATAGGCAGTCACTTAATAATACAATCTAAGGATGAAACTATAACTATTAAGCTACTTAAGCAGTACCGACAACATGCTGACTCACCGAGATGCCATGCCTCACTGTGGAGGAAAAAAAGGGGTGCACTCCCCAAGTCCGCAGGGGCTGGATGAGTGAGCGCCAAAAAAAAAAAAAAAAAAAAAAAAAGTGGAGAAAAGAAGGGGCTGCCTACAGAAGTCTGCAGGGACTCAATGAAGGAGTGCAAAGGGGAAAAAAGAAAATGATCGACAGCGACCCCGTGAAAGTAATGAAATGCCATATTTCCCAATTAATAGCCCGGGCGTTTAATATGCAAAATCAACTTAGACCCCTGGCATTTAAAAGAACCAGGCGGCTATTCGCTGCAGGCCTTTATTTATTTTTTACACAGACCTGCACCAGGCCATTGCTGTGATGACAGTTACTGTCCACCATATTTTTTTAGTACAAAGGTACTGTAAGGCATAAAGTAAACATATCTGTACATACAAACCTAGTGCAAACCGTATGTAATTTTTCAGAGAAAACGAAAGTACCGCACAGTTATTGTGCTGCTAACTGTTTACTTATGCCAAAATAAGGTGAATAGCCTTATTTTGGGTTTACCAAAATTGCCCGGGCAGTTATTCGGGTGGGCGTTTAATACGCAAAATGGGTGCAGAAGCCAGGCGTTTAAAAGAACCAGGCGGCTATTTGCGGCCTGGCTATTAATTGGTGAAATACGGTATGACGAAATGAACCACAAAATAATTGTAATGGCAGGTGGAAGTATTTCACTGTCCTACATTGACAGTCACTTGACCAAACTCACTCTGAAATAGCGGGAAACGAGAAATGACATGCAGTTAGCTCACATTAACCTACATTGCCTGAGTTAGGCTTGTTTAAGTTAAATACCCGACAGTTTTATGAACAGGAATGTTACTTACCCCTAAATTTCCTTGCCTCCTCTTCATTTATTGGTATCCCAGCTTCTGTTATTTTTTCTATTAGTTCATCTGTCGACAAGCTTGCCTAAGTGGCCAACATGTCCACCATAGTCAAGTTCTGTTGCATGGGAATCCACTCCAGAGTCCGAGGATTCTGGGACACCGACCCCTGTTGGTCTTTCGAAGTAATAACAGGGGGGTGATGGTGTTTGCTGCACCATTTGCTTGTACCTTAAGTTTGTTAATGTACACCTATGTACCTTTTCCTATAAACCATGAATTTGTACCTTCAAAATTAAACAAAGGTCCACAGTTGTCTACCTCAAGGACCATTTCGGTACCTTACAGGGTACTTTTCGGATTAATGTACCTGTGGGTACAGAAAGGATAACCTTATTTCTCTGTGTGTAGTATAGATCACATCTGTAATCAAGCTGTATCAAATCTGTCATATCTGGACAGTACTGACTGGATGATATTTTAGATAAAAATGCCAATATGGGGCAAATATATCAGCAAATAATTATATTGATAGTCATGATTGACTGAGTTAATGATTGACAACTCACTCCATGTAGAACCAGTGAACAACTAGTGGCCTTCCTGTCAAAGCACCGCAACATGAACTTCATCAAATCTCATGGCAGAGACAATGCACGGTAAGACACATCCCATTTCCTTCCACCTCCCTATGTTTCTCTGATGATGTCATCTTCACTTCTCTTTCTTTATTTCAGCCAATGTAAATTGTTAGTTTTTTGATCGCCATCTCAAAATATCAGATGGAGTTCCTATCTCTCTGATAGGAACTCACACAATAAGCCAGTTTCAAAGTAAAGTGCACTCTTCATTCAGAAGTATTTGTTATGCCTTGATGTTACTGAGCAAAAAGAAGCCAAGATGAGTGGCATTAATTGCAGTTTGGAATCCTCATTTGGGGACAGATGGTTTATCCTATGTTTAAAGATCATCTTGTTCAGTTGCAGTTTTGGAGGTGTAACTGAGCAGTATTGCATTTCTCGCAGCTTCATTCGTAAGCAGGGTTTGGACCGGCTCTTCTACGAGTGTGACACCCACATGTGGCGCCTCGGGGACCGCACAATCCCAGAAGGCATAGTGGTGGACGGAGGCTCTGATTGGTTCCTGCTTAACCGCCCTTTTGTGAATTATGTGGTCAACTCCCAAGACGAACTGGTCAGCAGCATGAAGCTTTTCTATGCCTACACACTGCTGCCTGCTGAGGTAACACACTCACACAGATTCCTCAAGTCAGTCTAAATGGACAGTGTCCATTAGTTTTCACTAAGAACATCCCACCATCCAAACCCACTCTTAAAACTCCTAAGACTCAAATACAAAATCTGCCATTAAGACATGTCTTTAACAACATCAAAATCTTTTCACTGAACACTAGGCTTTAAATGTTAATATTACTTGTAGTGACTAGTGATATGGAGGTGCAGTGGTTAGCACTGTCACCTCACAGCAAGAGGGTCCTGGGTGCGATTCCTTGCCAACCCACCAGGGTCTTCTCTGTGTGGAGTTTGTACATGTTCTCCCCGTGTTTGTTTGGGTTTTGGCCAGGAGCTCTGTATTCCTCCCACAGTCCAAAGGACATGCAAATCCAGTGAACTGGAGATACTAAATTGCCCTTAGGTGTGAATGTGTATGTCTGTGTGTCTATCCTGCAGCGGACTAACGACCTGTCCAGGGTGTTTCCCAGGCTTCCGCCCAGTGAGTGCTGGCATCCTGCAACCCTAATTAGCAGCTCAGAAAATGAAGGAATGATTTATTTGTTTTCAATGGAAAGGATTAGTGTACTATGTTCTACATGGTGTTCAGAGGGTCTTTACCCTGTAAACTCTAAAATCAGAAGTGGAACACTTACTACATGGGATTTTTAGCATGAAAAGATATTCAACATCAATAGCAAATACAAAAGTATTTGTATTTACCTTCAAACACCAATATGAGTTGAGGAGTAACATTAGCTTTTAATAGACAAATTATATTAAGACGTTATCAAAAACACATATGGGTCAAAGCCTTAAAAAGGAAAAAGATGACCTGGTATTGCTCTTCCTCAAGCAACTGCCACAGTAGAAAAACCTCTCTACTGGTGTTTGCCTTCAAAAGACCGATACTGTGTAAACCATGTTACAAATGGCACACTGTATGCTTTGGAAGAGTCTTGTGTTTCTCAGTCCCCTTCCTCTTCTCCCCTCCAGTCGTTCTTCCACACGGTGCTTGAGAATAGTCCCCATTGTGAGAGCATGGTGGACAACAACCTGAGACTGACCAACTGGAACCGAAAACTGGGATGTAAATGCCAGTACAAGCACATAGTGGACTGGTGCGGCTGTTCACCTAACGATTTCAAGCCCTCTGACCTTCCCCGTTTCCAGGTGAGACCAAAACCCCCACTAAGACAAGTTAAAAAGCATACGTCGACATTGGTGATAAAATTTTAGTTATTCATCACAATGGAATATTTTGGCAGATGCCAAATTACAGACAGAGGTGATCAGCATGGTGAATGTGGTGTAAACGTCACTGCACACAAAGCTTCCTTGTTGCATCTGAAACAAACGGTGAGCTCAATAGGGAAGAACAAATGGTAGATAAAAGGTGCATTCTGACAGTGTTAAAATATGGATATCATACAACAGCGATGGAATATGGAACTTAAACGGAGCTTTATATAGAAATATTGGGTGCATACAAAACGCACAAAAGCTTTTCTTTTCTCCGTACATCACTTGGCATTCTTATCTGTTCAACACTGAAACTGTATAACAACAAACACAATTCGCGGCAAATCTAAAATGTCACTTCCTGGTTTAGCTGCAGTGCATTATGGTAAATGCAGTCTCTTAGCAGTTTATCGTTCAGTACAATAGAAAATAGGTCAAATCACCTTCAAAAGTGAACTTAGTGCATCAATAGCAACTGTAGTGCAAATATCAAACATAAATATAAATTCTCTTTACTCCTTTTAAACCGAAATAATAATAATACTTTTTAGCAGCTTTCAATCAATCAATCAGCTATTAATTAACTAAATTATTAACACTGCAACTATTATGTTACAACACAAGCTTGGGGTTTGAATATGTGAGGAAGGCCACAGGCTCTGCTTTAGCCAGTGGTAGCATAAATATCGTGGCCAGGCATGTGGGTGCACTTTGTCAAAAAAAAAAAAAAAAACAGAATCTCTCTCTGTCTCTCTCTCTCTCTCTCTCCCCCTCATTCTCTCTCTCTATACATGTATATATACGTAGAGAGAGAGATGAGAGAGATATTTATTTAAAAATATATATTTTGTATTTTTTTAAGGACACAGCACTTTCATTTTTGTTAGAACACACTGTTGTTAACACATTCTTGTGTGACTTTTCTGGGAGAAAACAATGTGTTTTGCCCATTGCTTCTTCAGTTTCTCTCAAGCAAACCTGAAAAGTAAAGTTATGAGGATTTAGAGTGACGCAATGTAGTGTTAAGGCATATGTTGTACAAGCTCCGTAATATATCAGCATAATTTTCGGATAAAATACCGTTCACTGTCTTTGGTGTAGGTCTTCTTAAAACAGTTACTTTGTTTCACTCGGGAACAAGAGGCAGAATGTCAAAAGCAAACAACAATGTTAAAGCAGCCACTCAAGCTAGGAGCTAGCAACACGCCAAAGCTAGCAACATGTCAGACAATGCTGCTTCGCCACTGACAACAGAGACTCTTGTGCAAGAGCTTGGGAAGGTGAAGAAAAGTATGACCAGCAAACTCACAGCTACACTGAATAGCTCCCTGGAACCTTTCCGGTCCTCAGTTGAATCGTTTCAGATGACTTTGGCAACACAAGGCACTAGGGGTGGGTTAAAAATATCGATATTTTCGATATTGTATCGATACATGTGTAGAAACGATAATCGATACATAAATCCCAGTATCGATATTTTAAAATGCAAATACATTTTACCCGTTTTTGTTTGGTTAACCCCTTTAGTCTCACGTGGTTTCATGCTTTGCGCACCGTTATAGCAGTCAGATCTCGTGAGATTCCGGCCATCCGCTTCAGAGAGAACAAATATGGCGGAGAAGGAAGCACAACTTGTGTCACCGGGAAATCTAGAAGCTATGTCTGGTGGCACTTTGGCTTCAAGAATTGTGCGAATGCCCCCGGGCCCGGTATGCACGTCATCACGTTGAAATACGACAACAGGCATGGCCCGACGTCATTATAAATAAATGTAGTTCAAATACATTCATCATGTCTTCCTTTTTAACTAAAGAGTTTTGTTCCTTTTAATCAGACACGGGAGTTATTTACCTTGACAGTTTCTGAGGTAACTTCCTCCTTCTTCAGAAAGGTCCAACTGACAGCCAAGAGCGGCACCTGTCAGATCCGTAGACCAGACCTGACCGGGTGCCGGTGCTGGCGCGGGGCCGGTGCAAGGGCTGGCGCAGTGCCGGCTGGCACCAGGTCTGCCGGTTCTGACAAGTGCGCCGCTCACACAGACTGCCGTACTTTCATTATAAACCTAGTTTCTGTACTTTTTTCTATTGGTTTACATTGGTTGGCTGTTGGTGATTTGAGTTGTTTACACACTGGTAATAGGTGTTAACAAGGTTAAAAATGTGCATTGCATGCACCATGAGCCTGTTTGCACTACTATTTCAATAGAAAGTACATCATGTTGTATCACTATTTGTTTAATGGTCAGTTCTTTCTTAATGTAAATATTAATATTTAATTATGCACCAGGTTAGAGGGTTACTTTTACAATTGAATTTACAGCAGGGTTTCCGCTACATGTAATTGACCATGGCGCACCGCCACGGCAAAATAAAAGCTGCCACGCCTTAGGAATGATGATTTTTTTTTTTTTTTTCAGACAATGATGATTTTTTTTTTAAAGTATATTGTATGAATGGATATATATACACTATATTGCCAAAAGTATTCGCTCGGCTGCCTTCACACACATATGAACATGAGTGACATCCCATTCTTAAACCATAGGATTTAATATGATGTGGGCCCATCCTTTGCAGCTATAACAGCTTCAACTCTTCTAGGAAGGCTTTCCACAAGGTTTAGGAGTGTGTTTATGGGAATTTTTGACCATTCTTCCAGAAGTGCATTTGTGAGGTCAAACACTGATGTTGGACAAGAAGGCCTGGCTCGCAGTCTCCGCTCTAATTCATCCCAAAGGTGTTGAGGTGTTGAGGTCAGGACTCTGTGCAGGCCAGTCAAGTTCTTCCACACCAAACTCGCTCATCCATGTCTTTATGGACCTTGCTTTGTGCACTGGTGCGCAGTCGTGTTGGAACAGGAAGGGCCATCTCCAAACTGTTCCCACAAAGTTGGGAGCATGAAATTGTCCAAAATGTCTTTGTATGCTGAAGCATTAAGAGTTCCTTTCACTGGAACTAAGGGGCCTGAGCCCAACGTCCGAAAAACAAACCCCACACCATAATCCCCCCTCCACCAAACTTTACACTTGGCACAATGCAGTCAGACAAGTACCGTTCTCTTGGCAACCACCAAACCCAGACTCGTCCATAGATTGCCAGACGGAGAAGCGGTGACTCGTCACTGCAAGAGAACACGTGTCCACTGCTCTAGAGTCCAGTGGCGGGTGTGCTTTACACCGCCTGCATCCGATGCTTTGCATTGCGCTTGGTGATGTAAGGCTTGGATGTCAGCTGCTCGGCCATGGAAACCCATTCCATGAAGCTCTCTACGCACTGCTCTGAGCTAATTGAAGATCACATGAAGTTTAAAGGTGCACTATGGCGCACTATGCGTCTCAGCATCCGCTGACCCCGCTCTATGATTTTATGTGGCCTACCACTCCGTGGCTGAGTTGCTGTCGTTCCCAATCGCTTCTACTTTGTTATAGTACCACTAACAGTTGATTGTGGAATATTTAGTAGCGAGGAAGTTTCACAACTGGACTTACTGCACAGGTGGCATCCTATTACATTACTATTACAGCACCATGGTGGAATTCACTGAGCTCCTGAGAGCGACCCATTCTTTCACAAATGTTTGTAGAAGTAGTCTGCATGCCTAGGTGCTTGATTTTATACACCTGTGGTCATGGAAGTGATTGGAACACCTGAATTCAATGATTTGGATAGATGAGCGAATACTTTTGGCAATATAGTGTATACACACACATATCCTATATTTGCGCACATATACTTACTATAATCAGAGTTTGAAATGATAGTTTAAATATCATGAAATGTTACATAACACTGCAATTAACTTAATTTTGAAAAATGAACACCAGAGTCATCACCCGCCTGTTTGATACTATTGCTGCGCGCTCGCAGAGGGAGAGAAAAGGGCAAGAGAAAGGCAATATTAAATTTAATCCAGTTTTTGTTCAAGCCTGTGAAAACAACCCTAATGTTATCGTTAATGTTAACATTGTAGGGCCCTATAATTTCCGCGATCACGGAATCGCAGACGGAATCGCGGAATTAGCCAAATAAAACGGAATCTATTTTTAATGCGGAATATCTCTGAATTTGACATAATTTGAATGAAATGCTGTTTTGTGTGGAATATGAACGTAAGTCTGGGGAAAATTACATGGAGGGAAGCAACCTGCGCCTGCACCACCAAGAAAAAAATTACAACAGCTGCACCAGCACCGTACGAGTCCAAAAGGCAAACAAACTTTCCAGACTACAGCAGCGCACTGACATGGATTGTGTAACAAAGCGAAGAATTGCCACTCCTCTCTATTTTCACTGGCTAACAGCAGCACACTGGCTTAGCTTGTCTATTCAGAGAAGCGGTATCAATTCGGCTTATTTTGGAAGCTGACGTGAGTGGGCTCCAGTCTGACCTGGACTCTGAAGGAGGAAAACACAGTCCTCAAAGCCAAAGTGGAAGACCTTGAATCACGCTCAAAACGGCAAAATGTACAAGTACTGGGTCTGCCGGAAAATATAATTGGGAAAGATGCAAGGGGCTTCATGGCCAAGCTGTTCTCTTCCCTGCTGGGGGACTCTCTCTCTCTGGACCACCTGAGCTGGATCACGTTCATCGCAGCCTGCAACCAAAACCACAACCAGGACAGCTGCCGAGACCTGTCGTTGTCAGGTTTCATCGGTACACTGAGAAAGAGATCATCTTGAACTGGGCAAAAATTCACAAAGACACTTCTAACAATGGACACAAAATCAAGATCTGGGGCCTCATTTATAAAACTTTGCGTAGGATCCATACTTAAAGTGTACGTACGCCCAAAAGCCGAAAATGGCGTATGCCCAAAAAAATCTTATAAAACCATGCGTACACATACCTGCAAGCAATTTCCCTTTATAAATCACAGTCCACCTGAAAGTTTGCAGACAAGATTGCGTCTCATCCTCCGCCCACTGCACGCCCACGTTCAACCATAAATGGCCAATGCAAAGCACCTCATGAATGTTGATGAATATGTAAATGATCCAGCTGACCAATGGTGTGTTACGGTTAATCATGGCAACCTGCGAGAGAAAGGCGGAAAAAATGGAATTTTACAGATACGGAAATCGAGGTGCTTGTGGGTGAGGTGGAGAGGATTTTTATGTGATGAACACTGGGTTAATATATTTATAAATACATGATCTATGACATTCCAATTATATGGGAACATGTATGCTGCTTACCTTGACGTGGTGGGGGGACCTTGCGTGTCTCTATGACCCCGATAGCTATACCGGCGGGTATAGCTATACCGTAGTGTATATGGTATATGCATATATTGCAGTATATTTGAGCATATAAAGACAAACTATTGCATGTAAAAATATAGTGCCGTTTTTGTTCTTGATTGCAATATTTTTTTTTTTTTATGTATCAGTATATAGACATGTAACGTCTATGCATATATTTCAATATATTGGAAAATATAAAGACTAGTTCCCACATATGGAAATGTATTTTCTAATAGATCACATGATATTTTCCAGTATACTGCAATATATTTTTGTTTCATAAGCGTTTTCTTTATCCCACTTACCAATTTGCACCTGCTTTTCAGTGTTTGTGACTAAAGCGTCCCATGTATCCATTTTTAAACTGTCTATCTGATGACAATCTCTTCCATGGTTTACATCCAGGAATACCTCAACAATGCAGTGCTTATCAGAGAACAAAGAGTCAAACTCATGTACATGGAAACTTCTTACCTTACTTAGAACAAGCGGTGACCCTATCATGTAATCAATTACACTGTTGTCAGTTGTAGTTGCTTTTCCAACATTTAAGTTATCACCACATCTACCATTTAATATGCGAAGCTTAAGATTTCTGCACTTTTCCAGCAATGCACTACCATAATTACCGAAATCTCCATGCATATGTTTAGCATTTCCAAATAACCCACAGTGCTTAATTTTTCCCCATTGTTTTCAACTAGGTCCACATTATCACCACATAATCCAACATCATCTCTTTCTTGGGTGTGGGCATTCATATCGCCACAGATTAAAATATAATGGTTTTCAATACCGATATTAAGAATAATCTGCATTAACTCATCAAACATGCCAACGTTCAAATATCTGGTTCTGTAAGGGGGGACGTAAACAGCCAAGAGCACAAGATCTTTATCATATTTCAGTAAGTGTCTTTATTTTTAAACATACACATAAATCACTATTTATCGACTTTTGCACACAATCTGTGATTTCATCTCTCACAACAATTATCTCCCCCCCTGACCACCAGTTTGTAAACTTATGTCGGTTGCTAACAAACATTTGAAAACCCATCGATTTAAAATTTTCCGACATGTCATCTGTTTTAATCTCAGTGAAACACAGTGCATCATGTTTTTTACATTCATCAATGAAGTCAGGAATCTCTATTTTACTTCTTAGTCCACAAATGTTCAGTGTAAAAATACGCAGCCCAGGGTGTTCAGCTCTCCACTCACTGGGTGCCGCCTCCTCTGTCTGTGCCCCATGCCTGTCCTATAAATCAGGGGTTCTCAAAATTTTTGGCCCAGGGACCCCCTGGAGGGGTCAACATTTTCTGGGGACCCCCTGACACTCGAAACACTGATTAACATAATACTTATAACCACATTTGTACTCTTAGCTAGTTGATTAGCAGCATTAGCACATAGCTTCATCCAAGGGCGTAGGTTTGATTTTGACATTGGTGGTGACATAAAATTGCTCCAAGGCGGCGCCCTGTAAGTTGATGTTTTTTGCATTTATGACTGCAATTTCACGTCATGTAGAGCTGATCAAATAAACAGGCAAACAATCATAATCAGAAAAAATAAAAACTAGTAAGGGATTGACATTAATGTTTATACTACTGCATATATGAATATCTATACTGACTACAAGTATGTAATAATTCTGTAATGTTGTAAGTTAAAGGCAACTAAAAAAAGACAAGCTGAGTTCTTGTCTTTAGTGCAACTGTGCATCATACTGTACATCAACAACACCATACAGAAACATAAATTAAAATAAAATAAATGTTTGACACTAAATACCTAAATACAAACAGATTAGTGTCCATTGCCTTGCTCTTATTCGAAAAAAAAATCTCTGCTGTTGAGGCTCTACAGTTCTATAAGCTTGACATTTTAAATCATGGTTAGTAAAAATGGATAATTCCTGCTTCCCTTGAGACAACAGGCCAATGTACTTGATAAAAGCTCTCATTTCAAAGAAGCATGCTGAACTATCGTTATAACTGCCACCTGACGAAATAAACAGTGAAGAAAACAGTCCGTGTGCGTATCTGCTGACCAACCAGCGAAACAAACTCCGCTGTGCGTGTCCTCCGGCGCTTTTTTACAACCACATGGAGTGACAGCGGGGACGGCCAATCACGCATTAGCAAGAAACGGCAGAGCCAATCGATGAGCGATATTAGGTTAGAGGTGGGACTTCTAGCAGAGACCAACTGTTAACCCTTTCTGTACCAGAAGCATTGACTAGACACTGACAGACAGAGGCGCTTTGAGTGTTTGTTGTCACTATTATTTGTGAAGCTGCGCGAGCGCCTGTGAGGTGTCATACCAGATTGCCTGATGTGTAATTACATAAGTAAGCTCCCCCTGGGGGTCCGCGGACCCCACTTTGAGAACCGTGGCTATAAATTAATACCGAAGGATTTGTAATCCACATCATCATGCCCAATCCAAAACAGGTCATCGGGGGTGTTAATAGTGACATAACGACCGTCCTTTCGGCAGATAACTTTACCGTCTCTCACAAACATGTGTTGACATTTCTCCTTGGCACACTTGAAGAGTCTGTATCTCAGATTTGTGAGGTCATCACTGATGAAGATATTCTGGTAGGAATCGTTATTCCTCAGCATCACTTTAGCCCTCATCAGGTCCGCCTTCTACCTCCTGCTCACAAATCTCACTATATTTGGTCAGATCTTGCCTTGCTTTCTTGTGCCCCCCAGGTGGTGCACCGTGGAGATGTCGCTTTCCTTGATAGTTGTGCCTGCAGCTGCAGCAAGTTTATCAGCTGAGCTTCTTAACAATGATGGGTAGTAGCTCCAGAGACCTTCTTAACCGATCTGGGAAACCCGTCCCTTTTCTGTGAAATTGCACAGTGGCGGTTCTGCCTATGTTGCCGTCCTAGGCGAAATTACTGGCTTGCGCCCTTCCATGTTACTACTACCGCGGCGCGGCATCAGGCGGGCCAGCTGCGGCACCGGACAGCATCAGGCGGGCCGGCCGCAGCACCAGACGGTACCGCGCCCACCCGGTCAGGTCTGCCAGATCTGACAGGTGAGCGTCCGGTGCCGCTCAGCTGAGCTGATTTTTTCGGTTGTCATGTCCTCTTCTTTTAGAGTCACACGCTTTGGTCCTCGAAACAACACGTAATAACTATCCATGGTGGTGGTGATCAGGGTGGCGGGACTGAATGCACCTGGCTGCTGTGATCTGCTGTGAGCTACCGCTCATTACCAAACTTCTGGGTCATGTAAACCGGACCAATTAAATAATAAAATCAAATTCAGTCCTGATTCCCGTTTTTCCATTTCGTATTTTTGATCCCAGCCTAAAATTGAACTATGAAAAACCAGGCATATTTTGGATTTTGGTGTTCGATTAAAAAACAAATAACAAAATAACCAGTCACTTTTTCATTTTTTAATTTTTGATTGGCAATTGAAAATATAAAGAACGAATGATACACGGATTCTTCCTCCTGGCTCTCACCTCTCATGCCCTTAATAATGACCTCCTCATCCTCACTTCCCTCGTACATGTTTGAAAGGAACACTCCAGCCTTAAGCCTCCTCCTTCCTGGTGGTCCTCGGGTTCCACTTTTGGTACCGGGGCCGGGCTTTGAGCGCCCGGGTTTGCCTTTTGTGTGATTGTGTGCGTCAGACAAATGTTCCCTGTTCATACTTTCTGTAGCCTCTGTCTCGCAGCTGATTGACGGGGCATTCTCAATCGGTGTCCCCTTTTCCCCATCTTCTTTGGTCCTCGCAGTGCCATCCCCCTTGGGTTGTTTTGTTTTAGAGCTTAGAGAGGCTGATGAGGACGCCATTCCTCATTCAGGGTAGGTCTACTTCCGAGCTTAAATTAGCGACTGGTTCGGTATTTTCACCTGCTCTGTTGACAGCGCTGCATACCCTTGGCCTTCTCTCACCTGAAATGGTTTTCACTTCACAGGGTTCATGTGTGGAATTTCTTGCCTTCTTAGTGGCCATTTACACTACAACGGTTTTCACAAAGAACGGTAAACTTTTGTTGCGGTTTGGTCTTTCATTTACATGACAACTGCGTTTTAGGTGCTTGAAAACACAAACTTGTGAAACCGGGTTCCAGAGTGGAATTTTTTGATTATGCCACTTACCCGCCGCCATATAAACTGGCAATACAAAATTCTTATGAAAACGATGACGGCACGGCTCCATTTTGCTTGTGGCTATGGCGTTTTCAGCCATGCGCGAACAGGAAAACAACAACAACGCGGTGTCGCCAAAGCGTTTGTACGCAGGCGACCGGCGCTACTCTGTGGTGTTACATTACAAAGTTACACCGCCACCCACTGGCCTAGCATGCACACTACAGCATTTTCAATTGTTTTTGCGGATCCGTGTATACGAGGATCGTTCTCACAGCGTTATTATATAAGCATGGAACTTTTTAAAAACGCAAAGGAATAAGTTTTCCGTTTTCATCAGAACTGTTGTCATGTAAACGGGGCCTTAATGGGGTTGGGGCCATCAGTTGTTTTGTGCAGAAGTCAGGTTGGTACACAGCCCTGACAGCCCTATATCAAAAACTAGCCGGTAAGAACGAGCAGATGGTAAAAAAAAACAAAAAAAAAAACGGTGTGTCGGCAGTGACAGAGGCCATGCAAGTTGCATTCAGTCCTAACCCTAACCCTGCTCAAAAGCACCGTGTCTGTTACCAACCAAGTTTAGCAGAAACTCTACTGACTATCAGTGGTTACAGACCAAGGGAAGAGCAAGCTGAAAAAAACCTGACCGCCACTGAAGAGAGACGTGACGTGAGCTGTCACACCTGAGTGAGTGAGAGGGAGGTTGTAACTGTGTGTGTGTGAATGGGGCACACAGCGTAGGGGAGGGGCGCTGTGTGTCACTGGCCTATCACAGAACGTGGACACAGTCGGCTAGCAAATGAGGATTTTCATTCATCACGAGCACAGACTATTGACTCATATTACTTGGATAATACTAGTACTCGGCAAAAGTGCTTTATCCATACTGCAAAAGTACGGCAAAAGTACTTTATCCATACTAAACCGGATACTGGAGTATCCGGTTCAACCCTAATATATACATATATCTATATATATCTATATATCTGTATCTATACACTCCTGATCAAAATCTTAAGACCAATTGAGAAATTGCAAGAATTTACATTTTGCACTGTTGGATCTAAGAAGGTCCTAAGTAGAGCTTCAAATGCAAAAGAAAGAAATGGGAGTGAGACAAAAAAAAAAAAAAAATTGAGTAAGCAATTTATTGCAAACAACCATTAAACTGAATTAGAATGTTCATCAGCTGATCAAAAGTTTAGGACTACAGCCTTTAAAAGCCCAAATCTTTGCAAAAATGTGGATTCAGTGTCATTTTCTGTCAGGTATCCACACTGTCATGACCTCCTGATAGCAAAGACAAAAAAGCTTTCTCTCTTTGAACGCGGTCGGATTGTTGACCGCGTTCAAGGCCCAACAACAAGGCTCTCACAGCGTGCCATTGCTGCTGAGGTTGGACGCAGTAAGACAGTCATTTTAAACTTCCTAAAAGATCCTGAGGTTTATGGAACAAAAAAGTCAAGTGTAGACCCAAAAAAATTTCACCGGCCCTGAGCCAGAGGATCCAATTTGCTGTTCAAGACATTCAAGACACGGGACGATCCTTGGCCCAAATTAAACTTGTCACTGGTGCCAACTGCAGTCCCATAACCATCAGACGGCATCTGCGAGAGAAGGGTTTTAAGAACAAAAAATGTCTTCAAAGGCCTCGTCTCCTTCAATGGCACAAAATTGCCCGTTTGGAGTTTGCACAAGAGCACCAAACATGGGACATTGAAAGATGGAAGAAAGTTTTATTCTCTGATGAGAAAAAATGTAACCTTGACGGTCCTGATGGCTTTCAACGTTACTGGCATGACAAGGAGATCCCACCTGAGATGTTTCTACACGGCACAGTGGAGGGGGCGCCATCATGATCTGGGGGGCTTTTTCCTTCAGTGTAACAATGGAGCTTCAGGTTGTGCAGAGGTGTCAAACAGCAGCTGGCTATGTGCAGATGTTGCAGGGGGCATCCCTCATGACTGAAGGCCATCGTCTGTGTGGTAATGACTGGGTTTTTCAACAGGACAACGCTGCAGTTCATAATGCCCGCTTGACAAAGGGCTTCTTCCAGAGAAAAAACATCACTCTTTTGAACCATCCTGCGTGTTCCCCTGATCTAAATCCAATTGAGAACATTTGGGATTGGATGGCAAGGGAAGTTTACAGAAATGGACACCAGTTCCAGACAGTGGATGCCCTCCGTGAAGCCATCTTCACCACTTGGAGCAACATCCCCACTAGCCTCCTGGAAACACTAGCATCAAGCATGCCGAAATGAATTTTTGAGGCGATTACCAAGAAAACTTTTTTGCCTTTGCCATCAGGAGGTCATGACAGTGTGGATACCTGACAGAAAATGACACTGAATCCACATTTTTGCCAAGATTTGGGGTTTAAAGGCTGTGGTCCTAAACTTTTGATCAGCTGATGAACATCCTAATGCAGTTTAATGGTTGTTTGCAATAAATTGCTTACTCAAATTTTTTTTTTTTTTTTTTGTCTCACTCCCATTTCTTCTTTTTGCATTTTGAAGCTCTACTTAGAACCTTTTTAAGATCCAACAGTGCAAAATGTAAATTCTTGCAATTTCTCAACTGGTCTTAAGATTTTGATCAGGAGTGTATATAGATAGATAGATAGATAGATAGATGTATTTGTGTGTGTCCATAAGTAAGGTAGGCCCATAATTAAAGTCCAGTGAATGAATATTGTGTCCACATAATATTCGCACAAAATTCATAACTTTGCCCTTGTACACCACCAAAGCGAATTTGGAATTGAGTAATCAAGACGTGATTGAAGTGCAGACTTTCAGCTTTAGGGTTATGGTTAGGGTTAACACATTAACCTTTTACGAATTACAGCCAATTTATACATTGTCTCCCCATTTTCAGAAGCTCAAAAGTAATTGGACACTTGACCAAAAAGTTTCATGGCTACATGTGGCCTTTTCTCTCTCTATTCCAAGTCAGATTTAAGAAAATTAAACATCTGGAGTTCATCCCAAGTGTTTTCATTTGCATTCCAAGTTTTTTCATTTGCATTTGGTAGCTGTTTATCACAACCTCAACATGCAACATGCTCAACATGGCTACTCCTAAAGGTGTCTGTCAGACAAATCAACAGTTTGGTATATATTCTGAAAAAGAGAGAATGCAAAGCTCAGCAACACCAAAAGGCATGGAAGACCTCAGAAGACATCTAAAGTGGATAACAGAAGAAGTCTCTCTCTGGTGAGGAAAAACCCAGTCACCACATCTTGGGATGTCAGAAACAATCTTGAGGAGGTAGGCATATCATTGTCCAAATCTACAGTCAAGAGACGTTTGTGAGAAAGTAAATATGCTATATCCGGTACGGATATAGCACTTTTGCCGAGTACGAGTATGATCCGAGTAATATGAGTCAATATCCATGCTCATAATGAATTAAAATCTTTATTGGGTAGCTTAACTGTGTCCACGTTGTGTGATAGGCCAGTCACACACAGCGCCCCTCCCCTACACACACACAGTACAGAAGTGCCTCGCTCACACACATACACACACAGGGACAACCTCAGCTGTCACTCACTCAGGTCTGACAGCTCACGTCGCGTCTCTCTTCAGTAGCGGTCAGGTTTTTTCCAGCGCGCTCTTCCCTCGGTTTGTAATCACTGATAGTGATAGAGTTTCTGCTAAACTTGGCTGGTAACAGACGCAGTGCTTTTGAGCAGACAGGGCTGAATGCGACTGGCGTCACGTCTCTCACTGCCGACACAGCGGTCGGGTTTTTTTTTTAACCATCTGCTCGCTCTTACCGGCTGGTTTCTGATATAAAGTCAGTTGGAAAACTTTGCTCGTACCAGACGCGGTGCAGAGTCACAGTCTTAACACACACACCACTTACACACATACATTAGCTGAATACACAAAGTATATTTATTTTTGATTTTATTTTGGCTGCATGCACTGAGAGTCTGACACTTTCTCACTGTAGTTCATAAAAAATAAATAGTAGTAGTATAAATATCACAAATTAAGCTATATATCTATATAAATATAAATCTATCTATCTATATCTATCTATATCTATCTACACTCTCTCTAGTACTTCATAATTGCCTACTACATGTGTTGTATTCATTGATGCACTTAAGAATGTTCATGTTCTGTGTTTATTAAAAACTTGTTCTGTAAATAGTTTGTTTACTATTGTGATCAAAAACATTGATCTGAAGCTTCTGAGGCTGTTCTGTAAATAGTTTTCCAATAAACAATAAATATAGCAACTTCTGATCAACGCATATCAATTTCAGGCTTAAAATAACCTACAGGTTAAGCCCCACCCATTTCTGGTCAAACTCAACCAGCTTCCGGCGTAAGCCCCACCCACTTCCGGTTTCGGCCCCGCCCACTCTGAGTACAGATATGGATACGGATACAGATAATGTAGATGGTTAAACAGATACAGATAGTGGTGTACTCGCTCATCCCTAGTAAATACAGAGGGTATACAGCATGATGCAAGTCACTGGTGTCACTCAAGAACAGGAAGGCCAGATTAGACTTTGCAAAAAATATCTAAAAAAGCCTGTCCAATTCTGGAACAGGGTTCTCAGAACAGATGAAACAAAGATTAATTTGTTCCAGAATGATGGGAAGAGAAAAGTGTGGAGAATGAAAGGAATAGCTCATGACCCGGAGCATACCACATCAGCTGTCAAGCATGGGGAGGCAGTGTTATGGCATGGGCATGTATGGCTGCCAATGGAACTGGGTCACTAGTGTTTATTGATGATGTGACTGCTGATGGAAATAGCAGGATGAATTCTGATGTTTATAGGACTATACTATCTGCTCAGATTCAGCCAAATGCCACTAAACTGAGAGTATGGCGCTTCACAGTGCAGATGGACAATGACCAAAAAGATACTATGAAAGCAATCCAGGAGTTGAAAGCAAAGGAGTGGAATATCCTTCAGTGGCCAAGTCAGTCTCCAGACCTCAACCTAATTGAGCTGCTTTTCCCTTTCTTCCCTTGCAAACAAGCAGCAACTGAAGGCAGCTGCTTGTTTGTTGGCAACTCCAAAATATTTTGCTCCAAATAAGAAATATAATCATTAGAATTATAGTTATGTATGTCATGTATAGTTTGTCCAATTACTTTTGCGTAATTGGACAAACTACACACACTCACACACACACACACACACACACACACACACACACACACACACACACACGCACGCACACACGCTATTGATCTGAAATTTAGATACAGTTATCGAAATTGCACAGGATGGAGGGCAGAGGATGAGCTTATTCAGGCTGAACCAAAAATTTAGAAAGCTCAAACCAGGAAATAACAACAGGCTTGGCTGTACATTGTATTTTGGGAGGAAGACACACAGTGATGACTCAAATTTCAATGGGGCATTTTACTGTAATAATAATAATTTAAAAAAAAAAAGTATGTAATATTGCTAAATGTAGCTTTAGCAGTCATTCATTTCATTTCAGTCTTTTTTTAACACTGTTAACATTATCAGCAACAGTCATTTAAGAAGACTGAAAAGACTGATCTGGTTTTTCACAGTCAATGAACTGACATTCATATTATGTGCAAGCAGAATACAAATGGATCATTACCAGAAAGGCTGTAAAATTACAATTTGGCACAAACATCCTCAGTGCATGTGGTTTCATTCATGAAGTACGATTTGAGTCACAGAGCTAAAAGAGGCTTTGGTTGGGGTTGCTGAGCCCAAAATGGCTACCACAGAGCGGTATTTCCCTGACTTAGCTGCAGGTCTCCCAGTTCTAATAGTAACTTTCTAATAGTAAACACTTGTTACTTGGATAGCCACAGACTTGAATATGAGGTGCTAGTTTGATGTCAGTTGGCTCTGTCTGTGGAATAAGACAGTCTTGAAGTGCTGGGGAAAGTCATCTAAGCTTTGTGCTCTTTCTCCTGTTTCACCATCATATTGGAGATGCAGGACAGCCACAGTCTGACACTGACACTGAGTAGCTAGGGGCAGAGAGGTTTGCTCAAGAGACCATCAGCGGTACAATAGCTGTTGGGAGTAGACAGTGTTATTCAGCAACTATATTCCCAACCCATATTTTCCCAACCAATCCAAGGACTCAAGCCTGTCACCAGGTTCACTTCTGTAACCTCCAGATGCCCACTGCATCTCATATACTTTCATTGACGCAGAGAAAAAAATGCAACTTAACTGTTTATTATTAGTAGTAGTAGTAGTAGTAGTAGTCGTACTACGATGACGACGACGACGACAACGACAACGACTACTACTAATAATAATAATAATTTGTTTGAAGAGATGGGAAACCAAAATCTACATTTTTTTAATTAGAACGTTTTTTATTATAATCATTGTGTGTAGAAAACATCATGAAACTTTGAGAATCTGAAGTCCTCTCTATGTAGAGGGGGGCATGTTGGTTAGGATACAGGCTCTCTGCCAATATACCAAACCACTACAGAGACAGCCTTGGTCAAAGTTGTCAGTGACTTAAGAATAAATAGAGACAATGGTAGAGTTTATATTTTGGTATTACTGGATCTAAGCGCGGCATTTGACGCTGTGAATCATATTTTAATGGGGAGGCTTGAGTGGGTCTGGGTCAGCACTGGACTGGTTTTCATCATACCTCAAAAGATATGATATTAATGTTTGTTTATACAGTATGTACAGTTGTCCCTCGCTATAACGCGGTTCACCTTTCGCGGCCTTGCAGTTTTGTTTTGTTTTTTAACAGCGCATTGTGTTCTGCGTCTTGACTGGCTAAGGGACTGCAGACCATTACCAATCAATCTCCTCCGTGCCGTGTCTCCTGTACAGTACAGTACAGTACAGAATGCGTTCAGCTTGCCAAATTTATAAATCTTCGATCGCTAGTAGTGTGACTCTGAAGTGCTGTATGTTTGCAAAGGTTTGAACTTTGAGAGTATTTAAACAAAAGAGAAAAGTGAGAAAATGTTAATGCCTGTCTGAGAAAAGTGTATAAAGTGTGTAGTGAGGGGTTTTACAGCCTTAAAACATCTATAATAATTGTAAAAATAAAGCTGACTACTTCGCGGATTTCGCCTATTGCGGGTTATTTTTAGAACGTAACTCCCGCGATTAACGAGGGACCACTGTATATCCCTGTCCCCCGATAACCTGAGCCCTATTGATAGACTTTCAGAATGTATCGAGGATATTGATAACTGGATGGCTAGTAATTTTTTACAGTTTAACAGTGAGAAGACAGAAATCCTGGTTATCAGGGCAAAGGGAAACAGACAGGTAATCTGTAACCCAGGTGCAAAATGCAGTCGGTCACAGGCGTCACGTGACTGATGTGCTGCCAATCAGCGCCGCATAAAGGTGTGTGCGGAAGTGGCATCGCGGGTTTTTTGCTAAGCCACAGGTGTGCCGCGTTGCTGCAGGAGCCTTGTTATCTGATCCGCCGAGAGCGAGTGTGTTTGGTCCGCCGAGAGCGAGTGTGTTTGGTCTGCTGAGAGCGAGTGTGTCCGGTCCGCCAAGAGCGAGTGTGCTGACGTCGTTCATAGCGAATTGGCCAGAAAAGCTGGTGAGTGTTTGCATGACTGTCACTATTAGCTTCGCGGTTAGCGCGGCCAACGCGGTGCGGCTAGCATATAGTGGCTAACATGGCTATAGAGTGGTGAAGTCCCCGCCCCTTCGGTGGGGCCCCCATGGGACCTTTCGGAGCGAAAAAAAATGAATGGTGTTCAATGGACAGAAAATAATTATTTTCTGGTCCCCTTGTCCTTATGCCATGGATTACACAAATGTTGTTTATAGGCTAAAATTAAAAATTTTCATGTCAAGAGTTTGACCGTTATTGCGCCATTGTTCAGTTAAATGCTGTTGAGAAAACAGCATTAGAAAGACTACATACTGTGTCGCGTATGTGACGTCACGTCATTGCCGTTTCCCTCCATCCAGATTCAAGTCAAGGTGCCGGTGTGTTTTGTTCCCGATTGTCCGCGTCTCCGACGGAGCGCCGGCCGGGCGGGAGGGCGAGCGTACCCCGCCGTCGGGCGGATAAACTCAGAACCTCAAAAACTCAGCACGGAGTAGAGAAATCGCCATGTCTGTTGTAGGCTTCCAGTGCGAGTGGTGACGTACTGTATATCATTCGTACCGAGAGCAGCGAAGAGTTGTAGTTCACAAAGCGGGCTCACACAAAACCTAGCATTATTAATATTCTTCGTGCTAAATTGTAGTCTAAAAAATTATCTTTAAATATCACAAGCAACATATGTGAAATCCATGGCACAATTCAAACGGGACCAGAAAATAATTTTTATCTACCCATTGGATCGCATAATTTTTTGCTTTTGAGGACCCATGTACCGGAAGTGGGTGGGCGGGACTTCACCACTCTATAGCGGCTAGCGTGGTTAGCCTAGTTGTTATGAGTACCATAGCGGCTAGCGCGGCTAGCGCGGCTAGCGCGGCTAGCGCGGCTAGTTTATATGAACTGGATTGATTGAGTTACTTTATTTTTTCTTAATTATTATTTACTTTATTTATTATTTATTTTACACTTTAGTGGAAGTGTATTCTGTGTTGTATGCTTGTTAAAATGAGTATATGATGAAATGTGTGCACAATAATGAACCAAGGATCCTGTCCTATTCACCCTTTGCAGACACGTCACAAATATCGCGTGACATGGGAGGCGGCGCCATGACGGACAGCAAAAGGAAAGTGGACATCAATTTAAGACAAGGAGGCGCGTTGTAGTTCGTGACATTCCAGGGTTGTAGATAGTTTTTAAATTTACTTTTATGGTAGTAAGATGGTGATTTCCTGCTGTGCCGTGCAGTGTGCCAACAGGCAAGGCTGTAAGCCTAATCTAGCCTTTTACAGGATACCTTTTGATGCGGACAGAAGACGGCGATGGGTAACTGCTATCAATCGTAAGGACTGGCAGCCGTCCAAATACTCCCGGATCTGCAGCGAGCATTTTTTACAAATTGATCTTGTAGCGAACATATCATATATTTTTGCACATTTCGCTGCATCCACCTGCAGGTTTTTGAGCCTTTTCTCCCGTAGTTTTTCAGCATCCCCCTTGCGCTTTAGTAGTTTATCCATTTTGATGGCCAGGAAGTGGGTCTAGCCAGCCTAGTCAATGTTGTGAACACTCCACACTCTAACTCCATCGAACCTCAGTGAGGAGTGAGTGGCTGGCCGCGGCCGAGGGGAGAGAGGTTGGGCCGAGGAGGGAGGGCTGAGAGATTTCATTGGGCTAGCCCAGTGTCTTCCTCGAAAAGTGTTTTAAATTCTGGCACGGTCGATAAAAATTATTTATAATATAATGTTTTATTAAAATTACGATTGACACAGCCAAAAATGTGTGTTGGCCCACTGGGCATTGCCTGGTACACCAGGTGGCCAGTCCAGGCCTGTCTATGCTTTTATTTCCAGTCCGCTACACAACTGCTACACGCTGCTCACAAGAACACCTAAAAATAATCTTGAACGACCACAGCTACTCCACAATGCAGCTGCTAGAGTTTTAACTAGAAAAGGAGACACAACCATATAACACCCGTGCTGATGTTGTTACACATGGCTTCCAGTAATTTTTGAATTGATTTTAAAATTTTAACGCCAATATTTATCTGCCATACTTGTGAGTTATGAATCTGTTAACCCCTCAGGTCATCAGGAACAGGCTATCTGGTTATTTCCCAGGTCTACTTATTAAGATAATTAGCTTAATAAGCTAGCATCCGAGTTACAAAACACTAGGAAGAGAGATAACTGAATTATCCTCTGAATCCAATGAGGATGCGGAATGCAGCATATTAGCCAGAGATTGTGCTGGTCGTGGACTTTTTCATATTAACTCTACTACTACAAAGCCTCCAAAGTGTGTATTTTTAGCAAGTAAGCCCCTCGGCAATGTTTTCTAGGAAAACATCTGCTGTCAGACTGTTGCAGCGCTAATAGCTGGGTTTCAGTCACGTGGTTATGACACGCAAAGGCGGCGCGATTTCAGATGGAGGGCAGGAAGTAAAAATGGAGAGAACATCTATGGAGGAAACCGTTGCAGAGAGTCTGTGTTGTACGGATTTAGATCCAGTTTCAAGACAAAGATACAATCAATTAATTAACAAATATGTTGGACGTGACCCGAATCTCATGAAGATGAGTGAGTTTTCGACAGAACTTAAAGATTTGCCGACAATCAAGGCTGTTGATATCACAAACTATCTAGGTTGACTGTCGGAGCCCAGTCTACCGATTCAACGTCACCCAAAGCGCTAGGGCAGCCTAAAAAGACCCAGTGAAGTCCATATTACACTACTGGTAACTTAATAATCATTACTAAGTAAATGAGCATTTAACGACAACATAGTGCCATATAAACACAGCCACAAAAACCAAGTTAGCTAGCTAACATACCTCTGACGAAGTGGTCGCTGCAGACACGGGCATTAGCAGACTGTGCTCCTCCCGACCGCAGACGTAGATTTAAAATCCACTTTTTACGGCGTTGTTCTGTGAGCTTTTTACATTTTCACCTTTGTGAATGACAGTCCTTTGGTACTCTATAAAACCCCCTTTTCCTTTTCTCGGTTAGAACGTTTGGGAGCAGCTGTAAACTACACAAAACATGGGCATTTTTTCAGACAGCAGATCCTCAGTAATTAAGCTACTTCAGTTCCTGCCCTCCATCTGAATTTCGCGCCGATGCAGCAATGTGACGTCATGTGAAGCAACCTATACTAACCAGGAAGATAGTTTCACTTTGCTAGACAGCTGGTTGGTCTTACAGAGTCATGACCAGTCGTGACAATAACATTACTCTAGGGAACACCCACTCAGCCCTGCTGCAGTGGATTAGTGTAAAAAATTGAGGACCCTAAAACTCTGTATTACTACATTTAGTATTGAAACGGTTATTTTCAGGAGTTTAAGATCTCTTTAAGAAAATTATTCCTGTAAGTTGTATGATGTTAATTTAATCAAAGTGATTGAAATATAAAAACACGATGATTGAGAATACACTTTAAATTTATTTATAACTGCTAAGAACTCTAAAGGCAAAGTATGCCCTTGCTGTGCCTCATGTCAAATACAGATACATTTTTCCATAAATGTAAAACAAAACAAAACAAAACAAGAAACCAGAAGCTAAATTTATGAGATTGGTAAGTCTGCAATCCTCCATGTTGCCAGTATATTAATCAGGCATAATGAGGGGTTGTCAGCTTCTTGCTTTGCCAACATACAGATGAGGGGGTGACGGCTCTTGTCGTGGGCATTGAGTGTGTCCTGTAATTATTGTCCGAAGCCAGCTCCTGGTTGTCCTTAGCTGGCCACAGTTGGCTAAGCTGCCTTACTTGGAAATCACCACAAATGATACAAACCAAAAATTTACTCATCATTTTAAATCCAAGCCAACTATATTTTCCACAACAAAAGAAACAGCTTTTTACTTTTCACTTTGTGAGTATCTGTTGTCATGTTTTCACCACACAGCTTTCACCCACACCAAGGTGGTGGTTTTGGGTCCTTGTGGAAAAAGTTCTCTCTTGGACACAAGCATTATACTGATGAAGACTTAAGGAGCTCAGGAAGGATCTTTTAACCTGAGATGGTGAACATAGACCATCTTTACAGCCTGAGGCGATGTCCAAATGGATTTTTTTGGACACAACTTTTTCTTTCCATTTTGACTTTCTGTCAACTTGAAAATATTGTTTTTGGTTACTGAAAATGCAACTTTTGGAAATCACTCTCTAGAGTGTAATTTTTTTTTTTTTTCAAAATTCTGGTTTCTTTGTGTTGCATGAACAGGTAAAAAGAAAACGCTGATGTCACCAGCACAGCTTTTATTCTTCACATCGTTACAGCATGGGATGCTGACCTCACACAGGGGCCACTTTGATCATGCAGTTATTTTCAACAACTTGTATTCAGTTTTGACTTTTAGTTTTGACTCAACTTCCCTCTCTGTCCAAAATGACTCATACTGGTTTTTGTCATTTAATTTTCTCTAAAATTTTGGACATTTGTAAGGTGTTTTCAGTTGAATTTACATTTGCATTTATCGCTGACTCTGTGATGTCAACAAGTTGCTGCAGTCACTCCTCAATTTCTTTGTGTATGTTCATCGTGAAAACATATGTGTTTTGTGTTCTTGTGTGGACAAATACTTTTGAAAATACTCCTTTGTGAACTGTTTTTAAAAACAATGTGTTTTCAAAAAATATCAGTTTCCATGTGGACATGGTCCAAGATAGAGAACAGAGAGCATCTTCACAGTTTGAGATGAAATGTGTGCTTGGCTGGATCTATGGGCTTTTCATTTATTCTGATTAGCCAAGTGACAATCAGAGGCATCTTTGATATTTCAATCAACCAATCTTTATTTATATAGCGTCAAATCACAACAAAGGTTATCTCATGATGCTTTACAGGTAGAGCAGGTAAAGACCACGCTCTACAAATTACAGAAGAAACTAGAAAAGTGCAGTTTCTGGGGAAACTGCGTGGGCAAGCTGGAAGAGTGACCATGGTGCTTGGGAGAGAATCTCCTGAAAAGTAGTGGTCAAACAAATGCTTTTTCCTCAATGACAGTAAGTCCGAGTCCGAAAATATATGGTATCATGAGAAAGGTAAGGCTTTGGGCTTTCAAACTGTCAAAATTATTTTTCAACTCCCAAAATGCTGCCCTAGAGCGAGTTAAAAAAGTGTGTGTTTCTCCTTCTCTCCCCAGATTTTGGGTTCCAGATATAATGGGAGTCTATGGGGGAGAGAGCTGGCACTCTTGCCTTGTTAAGTGTCACCGTTTAAAAAGTTGAGGCTACTTTGCTTTTGTATTTACATTTTTCAAAGCAAAACTAGTTTTCCTACAACTTTACCCGAATTTATGTATGTGGAGTGAAAATTGTGGCCGGGAGAGCCGGAGAGCCGGAGTGCCTTGAAAATCGACACGCCGCTTCTTCTCCACAAGACGCACATTTTTCATGTTTGGTGCGTGGACGCAGGTTAAAAGCTCTGCACCCTGGAGCCCTCCAAAGTTTTGCCAATTCATTTTGGATGGCCCAGATTTTCCGTAAAATTGGAATTGTGAAAATTCCATGAGTCGTATTCCCTATAAAAGTAAAAGCAAACCTCTCCCAATCAGGCCGCACATTTTTCCAATTCATTGTGTAGGCCTAAAACGAAAGCTGTGGAAGTAGTTACATGCCAAAAAACTTTTCTCCCTGGCAGGCTCTCCGAACATTCCGCCATTAGTGTGTATTGCGTCCAGATTTCGGTTTCAAACTGGAATTTTTGGCCATTCATTTCTGATGGCCCAAATTTTCTGTAAGATTGGAATTGTGAAAATTCCGTAAGTCGGGCCGCACATTTTTCCAATTCATTGTGTGGGCCTAAAACAAAAGCTGTAGGAGGAGTTATATGCCAAAAAACATACGAAATAAGAAATAAAGAAAGAAATAGTAGGAAGAATGTGAGTGTGCAAGCTGCCAGCTTGCCCACTAATAAGAAAGAAAGAAAGAAAGAGGGAAAGAAATAGTAGGAAGAACATAGTGTGCAAGCTGCCAGCTTGCCCACTAATAAGAAATAAAGAAAGAAAGAAATAGTAGGAAGAACAAGAGTGTGCAAGATGCCAGCTTGCCCACAAATAAAGAAAGAAATAGTAGGAAGAACATGAGTGTGCAAGCTGCCAGCTTGAAGAAGAGAGAAGAGGAAGATTAGGAAAGAGGAAAGTGCTCAGAGCATGATATGAAGTCCCCCGACAAACATATGGGGTTACGGGTACCCCTGGGGGTACTTGGAGGAACTCCAGGGGGTACTTGAGATTTTTTAAAATTATACAACACGTAGATCCGACCGAGCAATTTGATTGATCAATCAGACGTTTAGAATGTGCTCAAATGAGCATGACATTAGCCATGGCAACACAAAACATTTCACCGAAACCCGCATCAAAAGCCGCTGTCAACTTTGTTCGCCTGCATAATGGACCGTTTTGTTGTCGATTTTGATTTATTTTGCGACCTAAGTTTGGATAAATGGCTGAACGAAGAAGAGAAGACGAGAAAAAGGAGAGATACGTGACAGTGACGAGTGAAGAGCTGGATCAGCTGGAGGGGGTCAGGAAATGAAGCCGGTGTTGTGCCAAGGTACGTATCCCCGATAAGAATTGTGTCCCCTGTCCACGGGAGCCGACAGGAGCGCGCATACATTCAAGGAGGGCGGAACTTCGATGTTTTAGTGGTCAAGTTTTATCCACAAGCGTTTGCAGAGGGTGATTTCTCAGCTGTAAGTAAAGAAGAGCTAAACAAGATCCTCCGTGAATTTTAATTTCTATAATAAAGTGCCTCAGCAGAGTCAGCACCACGGACAGAAGCCTACCTGTAAGATTTTCCATGGAGATGTGCGGCTATAACTTTGTTCTTGTTATTAATGTGTTCTTGTTATTAATGTGTTACAATCAGTTATTAATCAGCCTATTACTCGTTATTCATTTGTTTATTCTTTATGAGTTCCCTGGGCCAAAGATTTAATTAATTTGTCAGTTTGTTTGCATCTGTACATTGAAATGAACATTTAATAAATCAACACATCTGTGAAAACTGTCATCTTTATTTCAGAGGTAAATTGATAACAGCCTGAAAAGGTGAAAAAAGCCCCTGAAAGGTGGGGTCGAAATGATATAACTCTGTTCAGCCTTAATGTTATTGTTTACTTTTGTTACTTTTGCTGCTTAGCCACATTAATCGGAGCTGATGTTAAATTGGAGTGACACACCCCCAGCTGAAATAAAACATCTGCAGGTGAGTTTATGAAAAGATAGATGTTTTCCCACACTGGAAAGCAGTATCCTGTATTTAAATATAACTGTTAATATAAGTTGGTTGTAGATAAAAATCAGCTGTGTTGGTGAGTCGCTGTCACGGCACCTGTTAGCTTAAAATGACTGAGAAGTCGGCAGAAGTATAACTATCGGTCCATAAAAAAATGCTTTTTTCCAGCTGATATTCTAATTATAACATGATTGATTTTGTTTAGCTATGTTTGGTATTTATTCAGTTTCGGGAAATCAACTGAAATCAACTAGCCTACTTCGGCTGCAAAAATAATTCATGGGGGGTACTTAACTGAGTTTTAGAACCACTGGCATAGGAGACACAAGGGTTGTGTGCTTCCCACGGGCAGAATGAACATGTATAACTTGGTCCACTCTTCATGGAACACCCTATTTTCACTATTTTCCTTATTTTAGAACACGCCATGTTTGTTACTTAGCTTCTCTTCCGTCATTGTGTGTCTGTCTCGTTCTCTCGCTTTGTTCTCGGTCTTGACATGCAGTAGCAGTCAGTGATCAACTTCGAAAGTTGATCACAGAGCTCGGTAAGCTCTGTGACCATGTCGTGAAGTTTGATTGGAAAGTGTTGTGCCAGAGGTCTGATTTGATTGGCTGGTGTCGTGCCATATAGTAAACAAGTGACGCAATGCACTACCCGAAGCGGCACATGTAGTTTCCTGCACTGCGGGTGAGCAAGAGAGAAAAAAACTTTAGCTATAGGGCTTGGGTCCGGACTGGACACTTTCTGGGTCCGGATGTGGACCGCGGTCCGCCAGTTGAAGACCCATGACATATGAGAAACACTGTCCTATCCAACCCGACTGTGGCCGTTATCAAAAGTAACAACGTCAAACGACACTACAAGCAGAAACACAAGGCTAGTTTTGCAAAAGAATACCCTGTGAAATCAGCTCTTAGGGCACAGCAAATACAGGAGTTGAGAGCCCAGTATGATCGATCCAAAAGGATCATGACCAGCTCATTCACCGACCAGCAATGTGCACATTTTTAAAAAGCATTTCTAAATGCAGACCTTGCAAAATACACATTTTCTAAAGGCAGACCTTTTTATACATTTGTTTGTATCTTACCTTTTATTTATAATCCCTTTTAAATGTGAAATCCATCTTAAATGATGTCTCGGTAAATATTGTGGAAAATTTACTGAAATGTAGCGTACTTTCTTTGATTATAAAGTACTGTACTGCTGAAGTGATTGATATATCAATTGAGTATTGCACAGCAAAATTACAACAAATGCAATAATTTGATAGGGGTGTAAATGGAATCGGCTTGAAAATTTGATACATGACAGAGGACGCGGTGCTTTTTAAAAGTTGTGCGGGATTTATTATTAATTCGAATCGTTTGGATTTTATAAGCCCTCAAAGTCGGAGTGGCCAAAACCAACACCTCGTTTTTTCCCATGGAGTTTGGTGTGAAGAGGCTGACACTTGGCACTAATTAGGCCCCTGCAGTCTAAAGTAAAAGTCTGACAGCTTTGAAAACTATGCAGATGGAAAGAGGACGAAAATTCCTACAAAAATATGTTATTTTGATGTGGATTGGACCAAGTTTGTGAGGGCTGTGAAGAGTTTTCAAACATTTTTGTCTCTGGTGTGCTCTGCACTCTGCCTGGACATGTGACTCACTCTAGCTGCTAGGAATGCGCAATACACACCCACTGTAAGACCTCAGAGGGAGCAGAAAACACTCTCAAACTAAAACTGCCATGACTCAAAAATGGTAAAAGATAGAAAAATCATGTAAATACAAGATTTATAGATCAAGGTCTTGTGACTCATTTAAACTTTGAATAAAGTCTGTAACTCAAACGGTGGACGAGCGGTGACACCTCAAACGGGTGGGTTTTATCGATTTCTCCATTGGATTGAATGAGGATTTCTCTGTCTGCCTGCATTTTGGTGTGATCATGCCACAGCTGCCAGTACTCCTGTCGGTCACACACTAGGACATCCTCGGCCTTTCAAAATAAAAGCCCACAACTCTTTCAAAATAAAAGCATGGCGAATTGTCTGCACTTTGACACGCGCCATCCCCAACGTGCATGGGGGGTGAGGGGGCCGTCCAACGCTGCTTGCAGCTTTAAATAGAAACTGATTCCCTAAGGGCCGAACACAATAACTTCAATTTTTTCTGAGTTTAATAGTTCATTCCATGTCAGATCATCAAATGGGTGTCACTGTGGTGACTCAGATTTCAATGACATTGACCCCATAGTTAGACAAACATGTTTTATGAACACTTTTCACATTTCACCCACTTTGGACGAAAAATAGATTTTTGGCGAATTTTTAAAGTGAGGTACTGCCATGCGAGTTTGGTCAGTTTTCGGCCACGAATTGCATTTTGGCAACTTCAGTGTGCTGTAACTTTATTAATTTTCATCCTAGAGTAATAAAACTTGGTATATATACTAAATGAAAGGTGCTAAATTAGATTTTGTTGTTGTCTGAGTCTGTTTCAGTTGACCCTTACACTGACTATGCCACCTGCCGAATACTTACCGAAAATTTTGTGCTAATCCCTCACTGTTGTCTACGTCATGGTTGACTGGCCAGGGCTAGTGATTCACTTCACTGATCAACAGGTGTCACTGTTAGTGTGAGGGTGAAATTTGTCAAGAACTTCAGTTTGCCAATTACCACTCAGTGCCTTAGTGCACTTTTTTTTTTTGGACAGGTCGCTGGCCAAGCCAATCAGCTGTCAGGCCGGTCCGGTCCGGCTGGCCTCGCCATTCTGACCTTTTTTTCAGGCCAGGCCAATCAGAGGCCAGCAACCTGTTGAGAGATCAAGACGTGATTGGTTTGTTTTGATTAACACCTGCCCCAACAGTCTGAGCACGCTGTTAACACAGACAACATATTGAGGAGTGGGTGTCGCGACTCGCGCGTGTGTATCTGTCTGTGGAGTAGAGGAGAGGAGGCGGAAGAACAGGTTGCGTGATTGAATAGAAGTTAATACATTAATTCCCCAAATCCGGGGAAAAAAGAGGAAAGGTGCGGAAAGGGAGAGAGAAAAAAAAGGTACTTGAGGAAGACGCAGTCCCGCAGTGCACCGGACTCGCGCTACACTTTATCTCTCTAAACAGGGGATCCTGTTGGTCCCGTGGGAATCCCAAGGGATGGGAGTCGATTTCAATTTTAATCACGTGATTGGGCAGGAATGGGAGTAAAAGTCAACGGGAGCAGAGGGGAGTGGGAACTATGACAACAAAAACAACGGGAGTAGACGGAGTGAAAACCATGATGTAGTTTTATTTTATTTCAAATCAAATCAAATCGATATTTGAACATTTCTCCCCAGCATCGAGTTAAACATTGCATTGATCACCCTCGCCATTTTTGTGGTTTTTATTCAGTCACCCAACACTCCATCACAAGTGAAACGAACTACATCAGAGGTCTAGTACTGCATCCAGCAAGCAACATGCATCCGCAATCACGCAATCGCGGACAGAATTGCGGAATTAGCCAAAAAAAACAGAATCTATTTTTAACGCGGAATATCGTTGAATTTGACATAATTTGAACGAAATGCTGTTTTTGTGTGGAATATGAACGTATGTCTGAGGAAAATTACATGGAGGGAAGCAAATCTGGGTGGCACAACCCCTCCAGTCGTTTCACTTGCACCTGCACAACCAAGAAAAAAAAATACAACAGCTGCACCAGTACCGTACGAGTCCAAAAGGCAAACAAAATTTCCAGGCGACAGCAGCGCACTGACATGGATTGTGTAACAAAGTGAAGAGTTGCCACTCCGGTCTGTTTTTACTGGCTAACATCTATTCATAGAAGAGGTATCTTTTTCAATCTGTGTTATCACATGCATAATACTGCTCATTCATTGGTAGCTGAATTGTTTGGTCTGTTAGCTAAGTAATTTACATTTTTAAAACAAATAATTAAACATATTGTTAAATTATTGGAGTCAAGCTTACTGGTAAACATCTACTCCTTCAAGATAATTTATTATGTTCTACAAGTCATAAACATACACTAACACTACATACCAAGTGTTCGAGCAACATATCTCCTCTGTGCTACAAAAGATCAGTGGTAAAAAGTACTCTGTCGTTGTGGATGAGACCACTGATGCAAGAGACTGCAGCCTAAACATCGCCATTTGTAAGTTAATGTGAATAGCCTGTACGTACAATGGTCAACACTCAGTTAACAATCTTGTAAGTTAAATGTGTGCATGCATTGACTCAACATCAACCCTCAGGTGTAATAATTATTGATGCATCCTCTTGTCATTTTTGTTCAATCATTAATAACCAGTGATAACGCCGTTATAAATAAACAGCGTTACTAACGGCGTTACTTTTATCAGTAACAAGTAATCAAAGAACTTACTGTTTCCCCCTTTACCGTTACTGACAATAAAATGCGCCGTTACTAGGCGTTACTTACTACTAATACTTATTATTATTATTATTATTATTATGTTATTATCCTATTCGAAAAATGTGCGTCTTGTGGAGAAAAAGCGGTGTGTCAATTTTCAAACTGGTCAGACTTTACAGTTTTTCGTAACTTATCAACATGCATGGGGAATGAGCACAAATTAGAAGAAGCGCATGTGTTCCCCGACAGCAGAGCGGATAGTATCTCCGCCTGCCGTACAGAAGATCGGGGGTTCAATTCCCCACCCGGACAAGCTGGCATCACTACTTTAAACTATAATGAATTACTTTTTCAAAGTAACGTGCCCAACACTGACAATGATAGATGAAATTTGACAACAATGTCCACACTGCAACAGCAACGCAAAAATATGTGCATTAATAAGAGGATTTAAGAAAAGAAAAAAGTAATCGTAAAAATTACTTTCCCCAGTAATTGAATTACTCTTCTGCAGCAGTAATTGAGTAGTAATCAAAATTACTTTTTTACAGAATTAATTAGTAATTGTAACTTATTAGTTTTGTGAGTAATTGGTCCCAACACTGTTAATAACATATCATTTTCACCTTTTATTGCTATAACAATGTAATTGTTAAATAAATAAAGTGTTGTTTATTTGTTACCTCAATTAATTTACGGTAATTTCTGTTTCATTTGTGTGTATTTTAGTCCTTAACATTTTAGTCATTAACATTAAAAACACACTCTTTTTTTGGTAGTAAAATATGAGTAAAAGGTAAAAAAAAACGAATTCCCAAAAATTAAAACAAAAAAAACCGGAATTTCCAAAAATTAAAACAAAAAAAAAAACGGAATTTCCAAAAATTAAAATGGAAAAAACGGAATTTGGGAAAAAATAAAACGGAATTTGGGGAAAAAATAAAAGGGATTTTATAGGGCCTTACATGCAACGCAACGCATCTGAGCAGAGCCAGAAATGGAGGCGCGTGCTTCAAACACTTCCATGGCGGCAAATCAAGAGTGGATAAAATCCAAATTGTCAAATAAAGTTAAAAACAAGGACCTGTCTGTGAAACTTAAAGATATTTCCGGAAAATCATCACTTCTTGAAAAGTTTGCGAGAGTCAAGTGTGACGGTGTCGACACGGAATATGCGGCGTGTGATACGTGCGCGGTCTTAGTAAAATATACCAGTGAGTCTGGTACAAGTGGCCTCAAAAGGCACAGGATTGGGTGGGAGTAAAAATGGATAGGAGTGGGATGGGAGTAGGATTCTGTAATAGTTTGGCTCGGGATTGGGATGGGATGGGATCAGTCTTCTGTGGGAGTGGGATTTTTTTTAAACTCTCCTTCGGGATTGGGATGGGATGGGATTATTTCTGTGGGAGGGAGCGGGAGTCAAAAACCACTCCCGTGTCAGCCTCTACCCCGCATTACAAGGGCCTGATTACATGACGGATTTGTGGCCTGAAAAAGTCTCCCAGTCCGGCCCTGAGTGCACCTTATTGTACTGATCAATCAATCAAACCATCAATCAAACTTTATTTATATAGCGTCAAATCACAGCAGAAGTTATCTCATGACGCTTTACAGGTAGAGCAGGTAAAGACCATGCTCTACAAATTATGGTAGAAAACAAGAAACCCAACAGATTCCCTCCTGAGCATGCTCTTGGCGACAGTGGCAAGGTAAAACTCCCCTTTAATGGGAAGAACCCTCAGGTAGAACCAGACTCAGGGCAGGCGGTCATCTACCTCTACCGGTTGGGTGGGGAGGGGAGAGAGAGAGACAAAGAGACAGAGACAGGGAGATAGGGACAAACTGGGACGGCCCGCCAGCACTGTTGACCACAATATAAAATACACGTGTACCAAAAAAGCTATTTTACATTTCACCAGAAGATGGCAGTCGCCACACCCTTGCCTCTGTGACCCTTGGCCTTGTGTGATCATTTCAGTCCAGCCCATTTCTGACATGGCGACTGTAGCTAAAAAAACGAAAGTTGACAGCGAGGGCCGCCGTTTCCAGGACAAGTGGAAATTGGAGTATTTTTTCACTGAAATACGAAACAACTGTGTATGCCTAATTTGCCAAGAGACTGTAGCTGTTTTCAAGGAATTCAATATCAAGAGACACTAGCAGACGAAACATGCTAACTACGACAAGCTAATTGGGGACGAATGTGGCAAAAAATTGAAGCAACTGGAAGCTGTTTTAATGGCACAGCAGCACTTTTTCACATGAGCCTGTGAGTCAAATGAAAATGCCACAAAGGCGAGCTATGAGGTGGCAACGCCGATTGCCAAGCACTGCAAACCTTTCACTGAGGGTGAATTTATTAAAGATTGTGTGATGAAAATGGTTGAGAAAATTTGTCCTGAGAAGAAGCAAGAGTTTGCCAATGTTTGCCTGGCTCGTAACACTGTGGTACGGAGAATTGAAGACGTTTTATTAGATATTAAGAGACAGTTAGAGGCAAAAGGATCGGAGTTTCACTTTTTTTCGTTAGCCTGCGATGAAAGCACGGATACATCTGACACCGCTCAGTTACTGATTTTTTTGAGAGGAATGGACAATGACATGAACGTGAGTGAAGAGCTTCTCGACCTACAGAGCCTGAAAGACCAAACAAGAGGAACAGATTTATTTCTGTTTGTTCCGCCGTAGATGACATGAAACTACAGTGGAATAAAGTCACTGGGATTATTACGGATGGCGCACCTGCCATGGCTGGTGAGTGAAGTGGATTATCAACCCTTGTCTGTAACAAAGTCAGCGAAGAAGGAGGCAAAGCTATCAAACTCCACTGTATTATTCATCAAGAAGTTCTCTGTGCCAAACATATGAAATATGATCATGTTATGAAACCAGTGATAAAGACTATTAATTATATTCGTTCCAAAGCTCTGTGCCACCGCCAGTTTCAACAGTTTCTGCTCGACATCCAGGCTGAATATGGAGATGTTGTGTATCACAATGATGTAAGATGGCTCAGTCGGGGGTCTGCACTGCAGCGCTTCTACTCTCTTAGGGAGGAAATTGGACAATTCTTGGCAAAAAAGGGACAACCGATGCCAGAACTATCTGATCCTGTTTGGCTGGCTGATTTGGGATTTTTAGTTGACATAACATGACATCTGAATGCGCTGAACACAAGCCTTCAGGGGCAAAATGCAGTGGTAAGTCAACTGTATTCACACATCAAAGCCTTTCGGACCAAGCTGCTACTTTTCCAAAGGCACCTGTCACAAGCGCAGCCCAATACCACACATTTCCCATCGCTGCAGGAAATTCTGACCAGTTTCCCACAGAACAATATCAGTGCGCAAATGAGAAGGTATGCAGTAAACATCTCATCTCTTGTTGAGGAGTTTCAACAGCGCTTTCGGGATTTTGCAGCTATTGAAAAGGACATCTCGTTTTTTTCCTCTCCTTTCTCAGTGGACCCTGATGACACTCCAGACCACCTGCAGCTGGAGCTCATTGAGCTACAGTGTGACGCCGAGTGTGTCAGTCGGCACCAACAGCCCCCTCTTGTCAACTTCTATCACCAGCTGGATGAAGGCAGGTTCCAAGAGATTCGAACATTTGCTAAGAAAATGCTGAGCTTGTTTGGCTCGACATACTTGTGCGAGAAGACATTCCCGGTTATGAACATTACCAAGAGCCGCGTGAGGACGAGACTAAGTGACTCTCACCTGTGTGACGTCTTGCGCATCAAAACCACTGTTTTTGAGCCAGAGCTGGACTACATACTGCAGGCAAGATATTTGTTTAGTCCTCTGAGGTGAATAAATTCTAAAATCTCGATTAATTGATTTTTCATGATGATCAAAACCAGTTTTGAATATGCACTGACCACTGTTTTGAATTAAAAGTTTACAGTGAACATTTAATAGTGAATAATGTGTAATGTTTCAAATGAAGTTAGATATGTTTAATAGATAGATAGATAGATAGATTTTTATTGTCATTGCACAATCATATACGTATAATAATGCAACGAAATTAGGGCTCAGTCCTTTCGGTGCAGGGGAGAATAGAATGCATCGTGCATCTTGCTAGTTGAATAGCCAAGTCCAGTAATAGATGGCTGCAGCCATGTCTCTGATATCAGAAAAAATTCAACAGTCACGGAAACACTTGTTGGATGTGCAAGCACAGTTCGTCATCCCGTGTTCGCCATGGACCTGGCGCTGGAAAAAGCTGGGAGGCGGCGGCCCAAAGGGCTGTCCTTTCAGCCGTGTCAACGCGCTGGCCCTGCAGCCTCGGCGTCCTCCAGAATGTCCTGGCAGCGATGAAAGTCCGGTGAAATTGGCATCCCGCAGCGCAATCCCAAGCTCAAAAGGTCCTGATAACTGTTGTTTCCTTTGCTTGTTTACGTTTCCTCCTGGACTTGTCGCTGGGAAGAACTATCCACGGAGACCCCGGTGTTCTAACGGCATCCTCCGGAATGTCCTGGTAGCGATGAAAGTCCGGCGAAATTGGTACCTCGCAGCACAATCCCAAGCTCAAAAGGTGCTGACGACTGTACGCGTACATTGCCCAACATAAGGTGGTGTTTTAAGCTAAAAACACAACCGTTCACACATACAAAAACATATAATACGGCACAGAGAATGGAGAGCTGTAGCCACTGCGTCTATGCGCGCTGCCATGGAAATCTTAATCTTCCCAAAAGTGTTTTTTTTCCAGACAGACTTTTACTTCATTTTATATGGTCTTCAAATATGAAAGGCAGAGTGATTTTTGGTTAAAAAAAAAAAAAAAAAATGAAGTATGCCATTTGCAATAAAAATTTCATAAAATAGTTCATTTGTATTTAATGTTACGAGTTCAAAGAATGTCAGGATGAATGGTCGGCCCCCACACATTTTCACCCTACCAAATCTGGCCCTCTTTGCAAAAAGTTGGGACACCCCTCGTCTAAGCCTATACCAGCATAACTAAGAGCTGGTCGAGGGCAACCTGGGCTGGCCCTAACTTTATCAAAAAGGAAAGTTTTAAGTCTACTCTTGAAGATAGAGAGTGAATCTGCCCTCCGAACTGAAATAGGAAGTTTGTTCCACAAATGTGGAGTCTGGAATTGGAAGGATCTGCTTAATTGCTTAACATTCTCAAACATGCTGTAATATTGAAGTCAGCTCACTTTACCATCTAAATTAATTCATCTTCATTTTTCATTGTCATGAAACTTAATTATTAAGTGTTGCACACTAAAGTTGAAAGCTTGTAAATTACATGGATTTTCAATATATTCAAAGTGCTGTAAAATTTACAATTTTCATAACACATTCACAATATTTGGTTGTTTACTGCACATACAACAGTAGAGTTCTCATCGGGCCTGAAAATTAAGACCCGACCCGAACTGGGCCCAACTGGGCCAGCCCGAGGCCCTACCCTACCCGACTAATTAGCCGAACTTTAGGCCCGACAGCCCGATAAAGCCCGAAAAAAAAAAATCACCAAATTCACCATTATTTAGCAGCGCCGGTGGCTCAAATTCTAGTAGCAGTGAGAGAACGGACATAATAGTTGGCGAAAGGCAGCTTCAAATGTTCAGTTGTTCATAAAACATAAAAGTAGACTACCGTATTTCACCAATTAATCGCCCGGCCGCAAATAGCCGCCGGGTTCTTATAAACGCTTGGGGTCTGCACGCATTTTGTGTATTAAACGCCCACCCGAATAACCGCCGGGGCGATTATTTGCATTATATGTAGGTAACCCAAAATAAGGCTACTCACCTTATTTTTGCAGAAGTAAACAGTTAGCCGCACAATAACAGTGCGGCACTTCCGTTTTCTGTCAAAATAAGAGCGCTAGCGAACGTTAGAACAAAAGGGTGTACCGTAATATTAAATCGACCGACTGAAAATATGTTGGACAGTAGCTGTCATCACGATAATGACCTGGTGCAAAAATAAATAAAGGCCTGCAGCGAATAGCCGCCTGGTTCTTTTAAACACCCGGGGTCCAAGTCGATTTTGCATATTAAACGCCCGGGCGATTAATTGGTGAAATACGGCATTCATTTCTCCGTTCTCTACTACATAACATCATTCTGAGTTTCCAACTCACCTCTTGTCCTCCAGGGCCAGCGGAACTCTGCACATCTTAAGTCAGACAGTATTGGGAATAAATAAATACTATAAAGGCTGTGTTTGAATCTTTGTGCTTCCTAAGTCATTATTGATTGAATATTAAGCAATGTATCAGATATCACACAGCAAACGATACTTTAACTCCATAATAATCAACACTTTATTAAAAATATATAGGCCAGCAGCAGTGCAGTCTTGTAAACAAAATAAATACTGGCAAACTACAAACTAAATATCACTCTGAATGGCTAAATTGGTGGAGAAATTGGCCAGTCTGTCACTGAGTACGTTTACATGCACACCATATTCCGGTTCGGCTCAATATTCCGGCTAAGGTAACTGCGCCGCGGCAACTGGAATATTCCGTTTACATGTTACTTGGCATGCCCCCGTGTATCGGCGTATTCCACTCTCTGACGTAATGCGACACTCAGCCGCGGGGGGCAGCAGCACGCGTATAGGCGTCTGGTCTGCCGGAAAAACAGACGAAGAAGTCTTCTTCCTCGTCTTCTTCTACTTTTTCTTCTTCTTCTGTCGCTATTTCTATGTTTTCTCCCATCGATATCCTCCGTGATATTTAAGTCTTTCATTAGCTGAAGGTGGACTGCAGTCTCCTGGCTCTTGCTGCTGTTCGCCCTGCCGTTTTCCCCGCTTGCAGGTAACCATAGCAACGAAGACGCCACAGAAGTCCTTGTGAGTCGAGCATGCGCAGTCGTGACTGAATATTCCGGTTCGCGGAGTTTTCCGACTAAGGTGGTTACATGCCCCAATATTTTATTTAAAAAAAAAAAAAAAAATCCCCCACAGAACCCGAAGCCCGACCCGACCCGCCCAATTCATGTAAATTTTAGGCCCAACCCGACCGGGCAGAATATGAGAACTCTATACAACAGTAGAATATCCACTGAAAATTTGAAATATAGTGATCCCTCGCTATAACGCGGTTCACCTTTCGCGGTCTCGCAGTTTCGCGGATTTTTTTTAGTGCAATTTTGCATGCTTTTTTTTTTTTTTCTAACAGCGCAATGTGTTCTGCGTCCTGATTGGCTAAGGGACTGTAGACCATTGTCAATCAATGGGGGTTATTTTTAGAACGTTATTTTCAACTTTAGCAGGGCAGTAACTGGAATGGGTTCTTAATCCAGACATTCTTTCTAGTTATTTTAGTTTTAGGGGTGGAAATAAATAATTTAAACATGCTAGATCTAACCTTGTGACATATCTTGGTTCTGCTAGAGTGGTCCCAATAAGGCACAGCCTGAAAAAAATTCAAAGTTTGGTCCTCAGTAGCTCCAAAAGTTTATACTTTGGACAGAACCAACAACAACAACATCTGATTTAGCACCTTTCATTTAGTAAATATACCAAGTTTCATTACTCTAGGATGAAAATTAATAAAGTTACAGCACATTGAAGTTGTGCCAAAATGCAAGTCGTCGCCGAAAACTGACCAAATTCACATGGCAGTACCTCACTTTAAAAATTCATCAAAAATTCAGTTTTGGTCAAAATTAGCTGAAATTAGGAATTTGTTCATTTCAGATATAGCTTTATAAGATGTGAGATTTTCTTAGAAATTCCTGAGGTCATGGTGACAAATGTATGAAAAATCTGATGATCTGACATGGAATGACCTAGTACAAAATTTGTGGCAATCCATATATCCATTATATCCTTAAGGCAGGCTTCAAGTTTACTTGGCTGATGAGTTTCATTCGGCTTTATGGATAAGTACAACTGAGTATCGTCTGCATAACAGTGGAAATTTACAGTGGAAACAAGTGTTTCCAGATAATATTACCTAAAGGAAGCATATAGGAGATGAATAAAATAGGACCAAGCACAGAACCCTGTGGAACGCAATATCTTACCTTTCCGCAGGAGGAGGATTCATTATTAACGTGAACAAACAGATGTCGATCTAATAAATAGGACTTTAACCTGCTTAATGCAGTTCTTTTAATGCCAATTAATTGCTCTAATCTCTGTAATAGGATGTGATGGTCAATAGTATCAAAGGCTGCACTAAGATCCAATAAGACAAGTACAGAGAGAAATCCATTATCTGATGCAGTTAGGAGGTCATTAGTAACTCTAACCAGAGCTGTCTCTGTGCTATGGTGAGCTCTAAATCCTGACTGAAAGTTTTCAAATAGTTTATTGTGCTGTAAGTAGTTCCAGAGCTGGTTAGCGACTACTTTCTCTAATGACATCTGGGTCAACAGTAGGTTTTTTGAGAAGCAGTTTAATTACAGATGCTTTAAAGGACTGTGGCACATAACCTGTCGATAGAGACATATTGATCATATCTAGTAAAGATGTGCTAACTAAAGGTAATACTTCTTTAAGCAGCCTGGTTTGGATAGGGTCAAGGACACAGGTAGATGAAATGGAGGAGGAGATAAATGAAGTTAGTTCTGAGAGATTAATCAGGGAAAAAGCCTCTAAATTATTATCTTTGACAGAGGTCTCTAAGGGGCTTGGGTTAATGCCAATTGTGGGAAGGAGGTTATCAATTTTGTCTCTGATAGCTAGAATATTATCATTAAAAATGTTCATGAAGTCATTTCTACTGAGAGTTGTAGGAATACAAGGATCAGTAGAGTTATGACTCTTTTAAAGTCTAGCTAAGGTGCTAAAAAGAAACCTGGGATTATTTTTGTTTTCTTCTATCAGAGATGAATACTAGGCTGTTTTAGTGACACGGAGGGCCTTTCTGTAAATTTTAAGACTATCTTGCCAGGATAAGCAAGATTTCGTTTTTGTAGAGCGACATAACCTTTCAAGTCTCTGTGAGGTTTGTTTCAGCTCACAAGTATGCGAGTTATACCATGGAGCTAACCTCTTTTGTTTTATAGTCTTCTTTTTTAGAGGAGCGACGGCATCAAGTGTCATTCACAGTGAGGCTGCAACGCTATCAAAGAGATTGTCAATTTGCGAGGGACTAAATGTAGCATAAGAGTCATTAGTTAAATTTAGGCATGGTAATAAATTAAGTGCTGATGGGATTTCCTCCTTAAATTTAGCTACAGCAGTATCAGATAAGCACCTAGTGGAAATACTTTTCTCCAACGGCAGGTAATCCTGAAGAAGGAATTCAAAGGTTATCAGATAATGGTCAGATAAAAGAGGATTCTGTGGAAACACTGTCAAATGTTCAATGTTAATTCCATAACATCTACAAGAAATCATTCATCCCCTCTACAATAACTGTTCTAGCACAAAATAGGCTGCACTGCTCTTATCTGTTGCTGTGTGTGAATGTGTTTGTACAGTAAGTGTGTTTTTAATTTGTGATGAAGCCGTGACAAAGACAAATTTCTGTTTTTACTGAAGAGCAGACAATAGTTTCTAAAACTAATAACAATAATAATAATAATAAGTAAGGAAGACATAATAAGTAAGAACAAGGTTGAGAGTCGTTATCTTCATGAGTAGGTTCATTCACTCTCTGAGAGAAGCCAACTGAGTCCAATAATGAGATGAACGCCGTGTTAAGAGAGTTTTCCGTGTTGGTGTGGATGTTAAAATCTCCAACTATAATCACTTTTATCAGTGCTGAGAACTAAATCTGATAAGAACTCTGAGAATTCTGACAGAAATTCAGAGTATGCTGAATAAGGAGGGCGGTATACAACCCCTGGCAAAAATTATGGAATCACCAGTCTCAGAGGTTGTTCATTCAGTTGTTTAATTTTGTAGAAAAAAGCAGATCACAGACATGACACAAAACTAAAGTCATTTCAAATGGCAACTTTCTGGCTTTAAGAAACACTAAAAGAAATTTTTAAAAAAATTTAAAAAAATCTGGTAGTCAGTAACAGTTACTCTTTTAGACCAAGCAGAGGGAAAACATTATGGAATCACTCAATTCTGAGGAAAATCACCCTGTAAAATTTCATTCCCAAAACTAACAACTGCATCAGATTAGATCTGCTTGTTAGTCTGCAGTTAAACAGGAGTGATCACACCTTGGAGAGCTGTTGCACCAAGTGGACTGACATGAATCATGGCTCCAACACGAGAGATGTCAATTGAAACAAAGGAGAGGATTATCAAACTTCTTAAAGAAGGTAAATCATCACACAATGTTGCAAAAGAGGTTGGTTGTTCACAGTCAGCTGTGTCTAAAATCTGGACCAAGTACAAACAACATGGGAAGGCTGTTAAAGGCAAGCATACTGGTAGACCAAGGAAAGCATCAAAGCGTCAAGACAGAAAACTTAAAGCAATATGTCTTAAAAACAGAAAATGCACAGCAAAACAAATGAGGAACAAATGGAAGGAAACTGGAGTCAACGTCTGTGACCGAACTGTAAGAAACCACCTAAAGGAAATGGGATTTACATACAGAAAAGCTAAACGAAAGCCATCATTAACACCTAAACAGAAAAAAGCAAGGTTACAATGGGCTAAGGAAAAGCAATCGTGGACTGTGGATAACTGGATGAAAGTCATATTCAGTGATAATCGCGAATCTGCATTTGTCACGATCGATGGAGGAAGGAGGACCCAAAAGCAGGAGCCAGATCGGCACGGAGCTCAGCAAACAAAAATATTTAATCGTCTCACAGGAAACGCAGGGAATGGCAAAACACAACACAGAACAACACAATGAACCAACCAGGAACAGAACTCAAGACGGGACTTAAATACACAAGAACTAATGATAAAACAAGACACACCTGGGGAAGGGGCTGGAGCACAAGACAGGAGAACACAGAGGATAGGCTGAGGTTAAACACTGGGAGGGATCAGAACAATAAGGGATAATTGACAGACACAGGACAGGTGTGGCACTGGGAGGGGCAAACAAGACTAACCAGACACAGGTGAAAATACTAATGGGAAACAGGACAAGAGACCACAGGAAAACAGAAAAACAAGTGTCCAACCAAAGTACAAAAACACAGAAAACACCAAACCATGACAGCATTGGGCAAGGTGATGATGCTGGAACTTTTGTTTGGTGCCGTTCCAATGAGATTTATGAAGACGACTGCCTGAAGAAAACATGCAAATTTCCCAAGTCGAGATGATATGGGGCTGTATGTCAGGTAAAGGCACTGGGGAGATGGCTGTCATTACATCTTCAATAAATGCACAAGTTTACATTGACATTTTGGACACTTTTCTTATCCCATCAATTGAAAGGACGTTTGGGGGTGATGAAATCATTTTTCAAGATGATAATGCATCTTGCCATAGAGCAAAAACTGTGAAAACATTGATAAGGTCAATGCCATGGCCTGCAAATAGTCCAGATCTCAATCCAATTGAAAATCTGTGGTGGAAGTTGAAGAAAATGGTCCATGACAAGGCTCCAACCTGCAAAGCTGATCTGGCAAAAGCAATCAGAGAAAGTTGGAGCCAGATTGATGAATAATACTGTTTGTCACTCATTAAATCCATGCCTCAGAGATTGCAAGCTGTTATAAAAGCCAGAGGTGGTGCAACAAAGTACTAGTGGTGTGTTGAAGTGTTCTTTTATTGTTGTTGTTTTTTTTTTTCATGATTCCATAATTTTTTCCTCAGAATTGAGTGATTCCATAATTTTTTCCCTCTGCTTGGTCTAAAAAAGTAACTGTTACTGACTACCAGATTTTTTTTTTCTTGATTTCTTTTAATGTTTCTTAAAGCCAGAAAAGTGCCATTTGAAATGACTTTAGTTTTCTGTCATGTCTGTGATCTGCTTTTTTTCTACAAAATTAAACAACTGAATGAACATCCTCTGAAACTGATGATTCCATAATTTTTGCCAGGGGTTGTATTATAGCAAATAAGGTTGGTTGAACTGTCTTCCAAGCTGGATTAAAAAGAGTAAGAATTAAGCTTTCAAGTGAATTATACTTAAATTTAGGTTTTGGTTTTATAGATAACTTTGAGTTAACAATAGCTGCAACTCCACCACCTCAACCATCCTGAGGAACGTGAGTATTAATATGACTAAGAGGGGTTGACTCATTCATACCCACATAGTCATTTTCACTAAGCCAGGTTTCGGTCAAGGAAAATAAGTCAATATTCAAATCGGATATTAAATCATTAACTAATAGTGCTTTAGGTGACAGTGATCTTATATTCAAGAGCCCACATTTAATTGTCTTGTCTATTTACATTAGTAGAGGAGGTGTTGATTTTTTATCATGTTTTTGTGATTAATTCCTCCTTTTTGCTTTTGATAGAGCTGGTTTCAGTGGTCGATCGGCAGACACAGTCTCTATGGGCATTTGGGTGGGTAACTGCTCTAATGGAAGCACAGAGAAGCGTGTTGGACTGCAGCTCTGCCTCCTGGTCTCATCTCTGGGTTGTCAGGCTTTAGGTCTAAGACATTTGTCCATATTACTGGAGATAAGAGCTGCTCCATCCAAAGTGGGATGGAGGCCGTCTCTCCTAATCAGACCAAATTTTCCCCAGAATGAATGCCAACTATCAATAAAGCCCACATAATTTTCTGGACACCACCTAGACAGCCAGCGGCGGAAGGATGACATGCGGCTAAACATCTCGTCCCAGGTCAGATTGAGCAAGGGCCCAGAGAAAACTATGGAGTCCGCCATTGTTTTTGCATGAGCACACACCGATTCAACACTAGTTTTAGTGACCTCCGACTGGCGTTGCCGGGAGTCATTTGTGCCGCAGTGAATAATAATCGTACTATGGAGGTGGGGGGTGGGTGGGGGTCGGGTGGGGTGGGGCTGGATGGCTAGCTATCTTTAGTGCAAAGCAGGGCTTCTAAGTCACTGAGCCTTGCCTCCAGCACTTCTATTCTATCACAATTTTAACATTTATCACGAGCATGGTCGCTAAAGGAGGCAGAGGAATAACTGAGCATACCACTTGCTGAGAACGAGGGGGAAGAGGAACCCATCGCTAGCCGCTAGGCTAAGTTACGCTAAGTTAAGCGACGGGCAGAGAGAAAAGTGCTAAGAAGGAGGAAAATGTTGTGTGCTTTGGTGAAATGAGGTAATATACTACAAGCCTAATATATGGAAGATTAGGATTATTTAAAATGTGAAAAAACGCTAACAAAATGCTAACAGTGCTAACAACGCTAATATTTTGTTTTGAAAGTTAATTTCCACATTCTTTATCTTCCCTTAGTGCTCATCTGGATTGTGATTGCACTTTAGCTGGTAGATATCAAGCACATCATCAAGGACCCATGAACAGGAATGTATATTATGAAAGACTTTAAGACTTAGCGGACAGGCACAGCCATTGACAGAGTACAGATGAGAGGATAACAAGTAAAAAATCACCACAAATCTTATTTTAAGCACCGGCCTAAGTCAGTCTTTATGCGGTATAATTGGACAGTACACAACTTATTGTAGGAAGTCATTTTCAATAAAGGGGTCACATCTCTGTGTTTTATTACCAGCAGAAATAAAATTAAATAAAAACAAGGATTTTAATACACAAGTCACATGCTGGCTGAAACGAAGGCATAACTGCACACCGTTTTTTTTTGTTTGTTTTGTTTTGTTTTTAAAGATCATTACTATTAGGTTAGGTGAATTGGAGATACTAGATTGCCACAGGTGTTAATGTGTGTGTGAATGTCATTGTTTGTCTGTCTGCCCTGCGATGGACTGGTGACCTGTCCAGGGTGTTTCCCCTGCCTTCCGCCCAATGTGCGCTGGATAGGCTCCAGCAACCCCCCGTGACCCTTGTGAGGATAAGTGGTTTGGAAAATGAATGAATGAATGATACTACTATTATTATTATCATTATTATTGTTGTTGTTGTTGTTGGGATTTCTGCTTTATTTGACAGTCACAGTAGACAGAGACAGGAAAGGCAGAGGAGAGAGAGGGGATGACATGCAGCAAAAGGCCTGAGGTCAGATTTGAACCCAGGATGCTGCAATCAAGATTCAGCCTTAACACATGGTGCATGTTCTTATCCATTGAGCCACCAGGGAGCCCCCAGAACTGCACACACTTTTAGTTTTCTCATCAACTTGTTTTGCTGTGTTTTTGTAAATTGTGTATAAGATGGATGTTTCGTCTTTCTTAAACAGTAAGGAATGCATGCATGCATTTACTGTTGAATTACTTTGCTAGGCTGTATAACATCTGCAAGTATTTTTCAATATTTTAAAAAATGAAAAAAATACTGAGCGAGTGAGTGAGTATGCTTATGTGTGTGCACATGCATATGTGTGTCTATGTTTGTGAATATTTACCTTTACATGTCAAACCACCATCGCACTTCCTTTTTAACAACACATCTGAGGGCAGTGATTGTGGCGGAGCTGCTGAGGGTAACTGATCCTGGAAACAGCTGGCAAGCAGAAAGTATTTTTAAAGCTTTGAAGCTCATAGCTGCTGAGGTTTGTAAGGTTGTCATTATCTTAATGTATGGGTGGCCAGTTAGCAAGACAGCTGAAACCTCAGAACACAAGGTTCGGCACACACGTCCATACAGTTGGACACACTCGTATGTGCTTACACAAATGTACACAGTATTAATCACAATTATTGAAGAAATGTAACATTCTAGTCTTTTTTAGATTAAGAACCCGTTTGTTCGATGGAGGCTAAGCTTAAATGGCAGTATCACAATCACAAAATTACACACCAACAACATTATGAACAAACACAACACACACAATCCAAATCACAAATGAAAAGAGAAAGTTTGGCTAATCCAGTATCATACTGCTTTGAGTTCCAGCCCAGATTAAATCTGGATTAAACAATGCTTCACTATCAGTTTGACCCAGCAAAAGAGACTTTCTGTGACCAAATTTTTATTTAGTACATGTTTTGAAAGAGGATAGCTTTTTCAGTCAACAAGACTTCCATGAGGGGAAAAGAAAGACACTTATATCTAATTCAGTTCTCCTTACATATACCAAAAAGTTATTCCTGACACTCTAACTAGTAATTTGCAGTATTGTTTTTAGCTGTAAGAGTAAAGATAGTTAGAAAGCAGACCCACAGTAGCCTTACAGATAAAAATGCACCACGGAATAACTGTAGGAGTGGACATGGCAGGACAGTCTGTGCAGTCCTGATGATAATCATTATGTCTGGGTTTGCTGATCCTGCTGCAGCCCAGAATGTTGGTTTGGTACAGTCACACCCTTTTGGTGACATCATAAACCTCCGCCTTTCCTCCCTCTGGCTGGAGCACATTAGATGAGATACACATTTCGAGAGCAAGATACACTTTAAGATTTGATTAATCCTAAACTGGAACTTTAGTAGATAGATTTGGAAATAATATATATCAATATATGTAATATATTAATATTTATTAATATTTATTATTAATATATGGATGTGGAAATGCGGCATTAATTCTGTGATTTTAACAAGGTTTCCCATAGTGAATCAGTTGACATTCATACCATGGTGTGTATGTAAGGAAAAGACATAGAATACACCACATACCCAGCAAATTCATCATCACTGCAAATGAGCAGATCAAAATAACGATAGAAAAGTCCCTATGGGCTAGGCATTTAACCCCTGTTGATGCAATGGAGTTTCTCAGTGGCAAGTGAATAAGGATGGTCTGAAACTTAATTCCTGCTAAAAACAAAACAAAACAAAATGATAAAACAAAACAAACAAACAAAAAAAAAAACAGTCAGTTTGTACCACTACAATTTGTTTGAACTTTCCCACCACGGGAAGGTGCCAGCAGGTCTTCCAGAAGATTTCTCTCTCCCTAACCTATCCATTTCCACTCCTTTGTTGCTGAGTTGTTGTTGTTGTTTTTTTTAACCACATTTCTTACATTTGCCATTGATGCAGTGATTTGTGCTGGTTGGCATCTTCCTCTCCTGCTGGATGCATGGAACAACACTGAGCAGCAAACAATCCCAGTGTCTCCCGCCAACCACCTGGAATTGCCCACTCTGGACAGAGAATAACTCAGCAAAGAAATGTGTATAGGTTGATTGCCAAAAAGGGCACTGCTTATTATTAGGGGGCATTTGTGCTCCTCATTTTATTAATATTCAAAGGTAATTTTCTAGAATTTCCAGTCTTGTTTATACCATGTTGTAGAAAGTTAGAGAGGAAAAGGAAAAAATGTTACAACTCAGATATTGAGGTCAAGAAACTAAAGCTGCATTTTGTAGTATTTTGATGTGACTGAATGTATGTGACGTTCTCACTGAAATTACTAGTGCAAATAAGCATGTCTTCTTTCCTGATCTAGGGTTAAAGAAGTATTCACAGAGAACTCATGAGACAGAATTGACTTGTTTGAGTATTCTATGAATACTCATGAGACAAAATTTTCTTCTTATCGAATCGAATTTCCAACCACAGGTGCATTCCAGTTTGGCCCCTCTGGCCGCTCAAATCAGATTTCAGTATGTCTTTGTGTTACTCACATGAGACACAAATCAAATCCAGAGTAACGGAAGTATATCAGAGTGGTTGAGTAGCATCGTATAAGCCATGCTGCCACTAGCACAGCGGTATGGAAGACAACACAGAGAGCAACTTGTCTGTGGACAGACACTAAATAAATTGTCTGCAGCAGATATACAGTTTTAAGAAAAAATACTGACTGATCTTATTTCAGCTTAATTTTAATCTTACCTCTCCCCATCTGTCCACCTACAGCAAGTGTCCAGGCCCACCTTCTTTGCCAGGAAGTTTGAGGCTAGTGTCAGCCAAGAGATTATTAACCTACTGGACTCCTTCCTGTTTGGAGCATATGCCCCAGGCACCCCAGGCCTCCAGGCCTATTGGGAGAACATCTACGAGCAAGAGACAGACGGCCTCGCCAGCTTATCAGATGCCACAATCAGCCATTACCATGCCTTCACCCGTATGGGACTGTCCCGCGCTGCTGGCTTACTGCAGGGCCACCCCAGTGATAAGAGCTGCAGGTACAGACATGGGTGGCTGGGTGCCTTGGTGTTCAGACCAGTGGTTCCCAAAGACTAGCAGTCCTTGAAGGGATTCCAGTGGTCAGAGACCTCAGAATCATCAATCATCAATCAAGGCAATCATGGAGGCCCAGTAGAGAAAATACTCTATATGCAAAAAGCTGTAGTATGACTATAGGTCAGTCAGTGATTTAAAAATGTATTGTCTGAGATAGATTTGTTTCTGTTATGATTATTTTAATTTAAAGGCCCATATTGGCCTGGTGCAGCAGTAACCCTGTGAGTTACTATGTGTGGAAAACTAAATCTCTTACTCCAGTTGTTCTGTCAGTAAACTTGAGCCTGGTGTTGCTGCTGAGAAAAACTGCATAAGAACCATCCACAGGGAGGAGGACCAGCATATGGAATTTGTCTTTCCATTAGGTTCACCACTACTTGTGCGTGTGTCTGTGTGTGCGTGCGTGCATGCATGAGTGAGTGCGTGCGTGCATCTGTGTGTGCTTGTTTGTGCATTTGCCAGTCCAAATTAAATATGAAGATAACGCTAGCTTGTCCTGGGGTACAAGTGGGCTTCAGTGACTGGACAGGCTGGATTTTTCCAGTCATCTTTTGTGTGTGTGTGTGTGTGTGTGTGCGTGTATGAGGGGGGTGTATGTATGAGCTCGGATGGAAACCCACAGTAAGTACAAGGATGTTCTTGTTGTTGGTGTATAGGTGGGGGCTTGTGGTTACAGTGGATGGGGGCCACAAGGGTGAGTGTGGGAAGTGTGTGTGTGGGGAGGTCGGGGCCAGAGACTTGTTCAATCTTCAGCCAAACAACAGCTAAAAGTTTATATATGTGTGTGTGTGTGTGTGTGTGTGTGTGTGTGTGTGTGTGTGTGTGTGTGTGTGTGTTTGTCAGGTACATGGCCATGGGCCACCCGGTGTCGGTCCACCTCTACTTCCTGTCTGATCAGTTCCAGGGCTATCTGATCCACCACATGGCCACTAACCAAGGCTCTGCCCAGCTGGAGAGCTTGGAGACCTGGGTGACACCCAGAGACCCCTTCACCCTGGCCCACACCCCCCACCAGACCAACAGGCTGCAGCACCTTCAGGTCACACACACACACACACACAAAGAAATTCACTAATTTAACCCATATGAATTTTGAAAGGCTCCAGGGGCAGTCACATTACATTTGATTCAGCTGACAAAAAACTGTTCATCACAACAAACATGGGGTATAGTGTTTGTATAGAACTAGATGGTGGAAAACTGCTAAAATTATTATTTTCAGCCCAGGGTAGAGTCCTGCACAGGGCAACAATCCACAAAAAGTATGGTGACAGCAGGTGAAAAAACGTTATGTTAATTTACAGGAAGGGCACAGGTAATAATGTATTACATGCGGGCAAGGTGAAATAAAAATAAGAAGGAACAAAACTACCAGTAAAAAAGAAACAAAAATAATGTTCAGTGTCTTTTTATTTTCATCTTGACCAGCATTATTTCAATGTAAAACATATAATCACCTTAATTTTCAAAATTAACTGTGTGTGTGTGTGTGTGTGGGAGGGGGTTGTCAGTGGACTCACTATACGGGCTGACATCAGTCAAGGCTACACATCAGATTGCTGACAATACACTGTCAAAAAACAATTTAACACACGGTATAAGTACAGAATAAAATCATGAGCAGCGATGGTTTTTTGACAAACTGTATTTAAAAAATATACCCCTCGTTAAACCAAATTTACACCAAAGATTCACAATGAGACGAGTTAACTTTTTTTTCAGAAACTGAAAAGAATGTGGTCTGCAACATGCTAAAACCTGACAGTTTACACCAATGAGACTCGACAAAACAGTGTATCATTTCCATTGCAAGGATAGCATCTTTACTTCAGTGTTTTTCTTAGCTTTTTGTAGCTGGATAGTTTGTGGCATAGCTTCATGCTGGCTTCAGGAGAACGGGACATTAGTATCATCTATAATTTTGACTAGGGATAGGTGTCATTAAGATTTTATTGATATACTACTCTTATCCTTACTGCTTATCAGTACTTTATCAATACTCTTATTGGTTCTTCTTCTTTTTTGCTGCTCGACAAATACCCATTTGTTACCCATTCTATAATTTTGGGACATCTTATGTCCCTGGGATATATCTTGCATGAATTTTTAGTAAAACTTAAAAAAAAAAAATATATATATATTTTGACTATTGATCATGTTTTCACAAATACAATGATTATTTATTGTGGAAACAGCCATTTATTAATTAAAAAATGGCTATATATAACTACAATCTACATTTTCCCTCTGTCCTTTTTTAATCACAACCAACTTCTAATTAGCCAAAAAACAATGAAAAGCACTTATTTACTTTTTATTTTGATAATTTCCCATTCATTAAGTAGAGACAATGATGACAGATAAAAATTTTGTGTCAATATATAAAATATTATATGCAAAATAACATTTTTAATGTGTGTCCCCGAAATCATTGTCAACTAAGTTACCCATTAAAAAAACCCTCCCAATAAGGTCTGGTTTACCCAGATCCTATGACCTTCACCTTGTGATGTCATTTCATCCTCAAGAAGACACTCAGCAGGCTGCATGGTATGTTCTTTCTGCCTTTTCTTAAATATTTCTTATAAAGTAGTGTCTGAGTCAAGGAAGCATTTAACAAATGTCCACAGTGTTACTTGAATATCATTACTAAATTAAATTTAATTATATTTTACTTAATTATTTCGGTAATAGTTAAAGAAAATCTTTCTCAAAAATGCCTTGTGGTATTTGGTTGGAGGCAGTCATGTTGATTTAATGCCTGAAAACAGCAGTAATGTCAACTATGTTACCCATCAACTATGTTACCCTAGAAAGGTAACTGAGTTGACTAAGGGTGACATACACTATATTGATTGATTGATACACTACACTGATGTTGGACGAGAAGGCGTGGCCCACAGTCTCTGCTCTAATTCATCCCAAAGGTGTTCTATCAGGTTGAGGTCAGGACTCTGTGCAGGCCAGTCAAGTTCTTCCACACCAAACTCGCTCATCCATGTCTTGATGGACCTTACTTTTTGTCATGTTGGAACAGGAAGGGGCCATCTCCAAACTGTTCCCACAAAGCTGAGAGCATAAAATTGTCCAAAATGTCTTGGTATGCTGAAGCATTAAGAATTCCTTTCACTGGAACTAAGGGACTGAGCCCAACTCCCAAAAAACAACCCCACACCATAATCCCCCCCCTCCACCAAACTTTACACTTGGCACAATGCAGTCAGACAAGTACCGTTCTCTTGGCAACCACTAAACCAGACTCGTCCATCAGATTGCCAGACGGAGAAGTGTGATTCATCACTCCAGAGAACACGTCTCCACTGCTCTACAGTCCAGTGGCGGCATGCTTTACACCGCTGCATCCAACGCTTTGCATTGCGCTTGGTGATGTAAGGCTTGGATGCAGCTGCTCGGCCATGGAAACCCATTCCATGAAGCTCTCTACGCACTGTTCTTGAGCTAATCTGAAGATCACATCAAGTTTGGAGGTCTGTAACTATTGACTCTGCAGAAAGTTTGCGACCTCTGCACACTATGCGCCTCAGCATTCGCTGACCCTGCTCTGTGATTTTACGTGGCCTACGTGGCTGAGTTGCTGTCGTTCCCAATCGCTTCCACTTTGTTATAGTACCACTAACAGTTGATTGTGGAATATTTAGTAACAAGGAAATTTCACGACTGGACTTATTGCACAGGTGGCATCCTACCACGGTACCACGCTGGAATTCCCTGAGCTCCTGAGAGCGACCCATTATTTCACAAATGTTTGTGCAACCCCTGGCAAAAATTATGGAATCACCAGTCTCAGAGGATGTTCATTCAGTTCTTTAATTTTGTAGCAAAAAAGCAGATCACAGATATGACACAAAACTAAAGTCATTACAAATGGCAACTTTCTGGCTTTAAGAAACACTAAAAGAAATAAAGAAAAAAAATGTGGTAGTCAGTAACAGTTACTTTTTTAGACCAAGCAGAGGGAAAAAATTATGGAATCACTCAATTCTGAGGAAAAGATTATGGAATCACCCTGTAAATTGTCATTCCCAAAACTAACACCTGCATCAGATTAGATCTGCTCGTTAGTCTGCAGTTAAACAGGAGTGATCACACCTTGGAGAGCTGTTGCACCAAGTGGACTGACATGAATCATGGCTCCAACATGAGAGATGTCAATTGAAACAAAGGAGAGGACTTCTTAAAGAAGGCAAATCATCACGCAGTGTTGTAAAAGATGTTGGTTGTTCACAGTCAGCTGTGTCTAAAATCTGGACCAAGTACAAACAACATGGGACGGTTGTTAAAGGCAAGCATACTGGTAGACCAAGGAAGACATCAAAGCGTCAAGACAGAAAACTTAAAGCAATATGTCTTGAAAACAGAAAATGCACAGCAAAACAAATGAGGAACAAATGGAAGGAAACTGGAGTCAGCGTGTGTGACCGAACTGTAAGAAACCGCCTAAAGGAAATGGGATTTACATACAGAAAAGCTAAATGAAAGCCATCATTAACACCTAAACAGAAAAAAGCAAGGTTACAATGGGCTAAGGAAAAGCAATCGTGGACTGTGGATGACTGGATGAAAGTCATATTCAGTGATGAATCACAAATCTGCATTGGGCAAGGTGATGATGCTGGAACTTTTGTTAGGTGCCGTTCCAGTGAGATTTATGAAGATGACTGCCTGAAGAAAACATGCAAATTTCCCCGGTCGAGATGATATGGGGCTGCATGTCAGGCAGTGGTGTAGTCTACGTGATACGCAGGTACACGGCGTATACCCACTAGAAAAGGTCCCGCATTTCCGTTTAACCACTTAAAAATGCGCAAAGATACGTATCAGTATGTTTTTTTGACATAACGTTCACTTTCCCGTTCATAAAGTCGCCTTCTCTGTGTTACGAAGCGGGCTCTTTTTGACCATATTTCAGGGAACACTACAGCTGGAGCTAACGTTAACGTTTCAGAGAGGGAGCCTGTGTGTGTGTGTGTGTGTGTGTGTGTGTGTGCCCGCGCGTATACTCATTAGAATAAACTAGACTACACCACTGATGTCAGGTAAAGGCACTGGGGAGATGGCTGTCATTACATCTTCAATAAATGCACAAGTTTACGTTGACATTTTGGACACTTTCTTATCCCATCAATTGAAAGGATGTTTGGGGATGATGAAATCATTTTTTCAAGATGATAATGCATCTTGCCATAGAGCAAAAACTGTGAAAACATTCCTTGAAGAAAGACACATAAGGTCAATGCCATGGCCTGCAAATAGTCCGGATCTCAATCCAATTGAAAATCTGTGGTGGAAGTTGAAGAAAATGGTCCATGACAAGGCTCCAACCTGTAAAGCTGATCTGGCAAAAGCAATCAGAGAAAGTTGGAGCCAGATTGATGAAGAATACTGTTTGTCACTCAAAGACTGCAAGCTGTTATAAAAGCCAGAGGTGGTACAACAAAGTACTAGTGGTGTGTTGAAGTGTTCTTTTGTTGTTGTTTTTCATGATTCCATAATTTTTTTCCTCAGAATTGAGTGATTCCATAATTTTTTCCCTCTGCTTGATCTAAAAAAGTAACTGTTACTGACTACCACATTTTTTTTTCTTGATTTCTTTTAGTGTTTCTCAAAGCCAGAAAGTTGCCATTTGAAATGACTTTAGTTTTGTGTCATATCTGTGATCTGCTTTTTTTCTACAAAATTAAACAACTGAATGAACATCCTCCAAGACTGGTGATTCCATAATTTTTGCCAGGGGTTGTAGAAGTAGTCTGCATGCCTAGGTGCTTGATTTTATACACCTGTGCCCATGGAAGTGATTGGAACACCTGAATTCAATGATTTGGATACCTGAGTGAATACTTTTGGCAATATAGTGTAGTTGACACTTGACACCATATGTTCTTGTAGTTTTCAGGAGTTAATTTTAAAATAAATTCTAATAATTTGTAACATATAATAAGAAATCAGCACACTTTTGTTTAACCTTTTAAGACTTAAGACTGTTATATTTAAATTAATGTACATTTTCTATAAATGCAGTTAAGAAAATTACAAGTGCTCCACTACAAACTAGTCTGGTTGGTATGTGTTTTTGATGGTTCCAAATGGTCTTAAGTAAATCTAGTAAGAGTTGGAATATGCAGTATTGCTAACATAAAATCAGTATAATATTAATAATTTACATTATAATTATGTTTCATCGTATTTTTTTAATGTCAACTCTGTTACTTTAGTCAACTATGATACCACACTGTCAACTAGGTTAACATTATGTAATATGTGATTTAAAAATATATATATATATATTTAATTATTTCCTAAAACCAAAGTAAATAAGTAGAAACTTTGTGGCTGAGAAGTATGTCATGCTGTATATTTTTTTCAACAAAATTACCTTGGATTTCAAAAGTTTTTGAAGAAAATATGTAGACCATTGACTGCGTTCTGTGAAACTGGGGGTTTAAAAGCAAAAAAAAGTTTGATTTCTTTTTTAATTGGCAATTCAAATTTTAAATATTAGTCAGGACCAAAAATTGAAAAAGCCCCTTAGAAAAAACATGGTGGGCATTTTTGAGGAAAAGCACTTTATCTGTTGTTTCTGTATGATTTTTTAGTGCTGAATCCATTTCTGCCGTATGCCAAGCTGTAAAAGTTACCGTTTAGTCATAATTATTGATTAATTAGCATGATTATTGATTAGTCGCCCGAAGTTAGAAATGGCTATCAGTTTCCTATTTGTCAATATTCTATATATGATTGTTTGGTATCATTGTAAAGGGGACCTTCTCAGCTTTCATTCAGGAAATGTATGATATACCTAGTGTTGCAAAATTCCCAGAATTTTCAAAGTTGGAAAATTTCCATGGGAATTTTCGGAAATTAACGGGAATTAACGGGAATTTTCGGGGAATTCACTGTAATGCACTGTAATTACGTAATGCTGGAGAATGAATGGAGGTGAATGGGCCTGAGTCAGTTACTGCTATTTTAAGGCTCACAATAACCTCTCACAAAGAAATAGTATGGGTATATCATACATTTCCTGAATCCTCAAAGTCCATTAGGTATTGTGGTTGTTGTCTTTTGGGTCCTTGATATCCCTTGATCCCACAGGGATAAAAGAAACTATATAGTTTAGGCGAAAAATGTGGGAAAATGTGTTTGATTTATGGTTTAAGGAGGTTATGTGACCTCTGTGTTTGTCAGAAAGAGACATCCATGGGCTTAAATGAAAGCTGAGAAGGTCCCCTTTAAAATGATACCAAAGAATGTTGACAAATAGGAAACTGATAGCCATTTCTAACTTCGGGCGACTAATCAATAATCATGCTAATTAATCAATAATTATGACTTAACGGTAACTTTTACAGCTTGGCATACAGCAGAAATGGATTCAGCACTAAAAAATCATACAGAAACAACAGATAAAGTGCTTTTCCTCAAAAATGCCTATAGGGTTACATGATTCTGAAGTGATCAGTTGATATCTCCTTTTATTTAATAAATATCTGAAATCAATAATGCTGGAGCTTGCCAATTACTAAAAACATAACATTTAAACACTTCTTTGTCAGGGAAAAATATTTATATTGGAAATCTCAAAATGTCTCAAAATGTCCCAAAATTATAGAATGACCCAAATGCTCACTCTGCAGATGTTTTGATAAATTGGTAGTGTTACCTCTGTTATACTCACAGCAACGAGTGCTATCATCACAGACTTTGCAAGATGGCTGCGCCTGCTTGAACACGTCTACAGGTTTCTGACTGCTGCTCTAATTAGGGCCGCCAAAACTGCTTTTTTACCGTCTGATCCACACGGATCGATCTAGGCATTTTGCTGCGTTGTAGTATTTTTTTTATTATTATTATTATTTCTGCCTGTGCCTGAGAACTTCGGCCGAATAACTTTATTGTGCAAGACAAGTCCGAGTCATGGCCAAACAAGTGTCTTTACAAACAATCTGGGAAGCCATCCAACAAGTCAAAGTGGATATGACGGTTCATTTGGACTCAAAAATCGAGACCCTTCATACCGGCTTGAACCAAATTAATGGATCGTTATCTTCACTGTGTGATCAAATATCGGAGCTACAAACGAGGGTGAGCACCAACAAAGACACCATTGATGAACTGACAAAACGGGTACAACTTTTGGAAAAAGAAAATGCCTACCTGAAGGATAAGGCCGAGGACGCTGAGAACAGAAGCCGGGCATCCAATCGTCGATTTATCAACATTCCTGAACAAAGTGAAGGACGAGATATGATCGCCTTTGTGAATCATCTGATCCCACTACTCCTTGGCAAGGAGAACTTTCCCACTGTGCCGGTCATCGAAAGGGCCCATAGCTCTCCCACCACCAGCACCTCCACCTTCAGCTCCAGCAGCAGGTTTGCACCTCCTAGACCCATCCTGGTCAAGTTTTTAAATTTCCAGGACAAAGTGAGGATCTTTCGGCTGGCCAGGGAGTGAAGGGAGATCACCTACAAGGGCACTCGCGTCCATATTTATCCCAACTTCAGCACTGGATTAGTCAAGAAGTGTCGACAGTTTGATGTGGTCAAAAAGCATCTCCGTGCTGCCGATATGAAGTACTCTCTGCTGTATCCTTCCAAGCTGAAAGTGATGGTGGAGGGAAAACCAAAGATGTTCACCTGTCCTGGGGAGGCTGAGACCTTTTTCCAGGTCCCCTCCTCGGCTTCCTTGTCTCCTGGATGAAGACATGAGTAGACTAACGCTAACCTGAAAGTTGTTTGGAGAAAAAGAGAAAAAAGTTTAAAAAAGAATGAAATAATATGAATGGAAAAAAAGTCTCGTATAATTGTTTCTTATTAATATTTTATGTTTATATGAGTAAGCTGCATGAATTTTGGTTAATTTGTCGTATTGACAATATGATGTTTTTTCTTTTTTGTTTTTTATTTGTTTTTCTGTTTTTTTTTTTACACCTTTGGACATGCAGTGCCCTCTCATTTTCTTTTTTTCTTTTGCCCCAACATATGCAGCAGTCGGAACCTGTGGTTGCCATTAGGTCTCCTTTAGTTAAATACCACTTACTTTTTTATGGTTACGTGTGTGTGGATGTGTGTGTGTGTGTGGTTATGTGTACTACTTGTTTGTCTGTTTGTTTGTCTGTTTGTCCAGTTGGTTGCTCTTGCACATACACTGCTTCTCCTTTAACAAACTTCCCGAAATTGTTCTAAATGTATGGTGATGATGGTGACCTCTCATCCTCGTCTGGGGATGATGTTGAGAGGGAAACTTCCATACAATTTGATTGTGACAGTTTAGAATTTGAAACATTTGTGTACACTGATTATAAAGCTCAAACCATGGTGAATGACATTGATCCTGATAATAATTTTTTTTCTTGCAAATACTAGTAATGATTGTAGTTATTACACAAACACAAAATTTAATAGAAAGATTAACTCGGAAAATAAAATATCATTGATCCACTTCAATAGCAGAAGCCTATATACAAATTACGACTCCATTATACAATATCTAGATCAATTTAATACACCATTTAGTATAATAGCCATCTCAGAGACATGGTTGAACTCTGAGAAAGGTACAGATTTCAATATAAGGAAATGTTATGAAATGTTTTATATGAATAGACAAAATAAAAATGGAGGTGGTGTGGCATTACATGTCGATGAAAATATGGATTATAAACTGGTGGAAAGTATGTCAATGGTTGTGGAAAATGTGGTTGAATGTGTAACTGTTGAAATCTGTCTGAACAAAAAGAAAAATATAATTGTAAGCTGTATTTATAGGGCACCAGGAACAAATGTGGAGGTGTTTAAGGATTGGATGGAAAAAATATTCTTTATAGAGTTGAAAGGATCTTTTTATATGTGGGGATTATAACATTGATTTACTAAATGCCAAAAACCAGAAATCGACAGAGGAATTCATTGATATGATGTTCAGCATGAGTCTATATCCCAAAATAACTAAACCTAGCAGAATAACATCCCATAGTGCTACGTTGATAGACAATATATTCACTAACATACTGGAAAACAATACACTTAGTGGTCTTTTGCTTAATGACATTAGTGATCATTTCCCCGTGTTTATAGTATATGATGTTAATTATAGTAAGGTCAGGGATACTAACAACAACAAATATATACGAGTAAGATCTGATGAATCGATGAATGCTCTCAAAAATGACCTAATTGCTCAGAACTGGGAATCAATATATTATGAAAATAATATTGACACAGCCTATGATTCATTTCTGGAAACATTTAAAGCACTGTATGACAAAAATTGTCCAATTAAAAAAATATAACAAGAAAAATAATTTCATAAATAACCCATGGTTAACAAAAGGGTTAATAAATGCTTGTAAAAAGAAAGATCTTTTATATAGACATTTTATTAAATATAGAACTAATGAGAAATGGATCAAATGGTGTGAGCTATCCAGATTATTTTATTGAAAGCGATAAAACTATAAGCAACATGGAGGATGTGGTGGATGGTTTTAACAGATTTTTTGTAGGGGTTGGACCTGACTTGGCAGAAAAAATCAGGGTACCAATGGATATTGAGGCACCCGAAGAATTATTTGGAAGAAACCCAAGCTCCATGTTTCTTAATCTTGTAGATGAAAATGAGATGTTGGACCTCCTAAAGAATTGTAAAAATAAAACATCAACCGACTTGAATGATATTGATATGTCAATAATCAAGAGGGTTGCAGATGGAATTGTAAAGCCATTAACACACATTTGTAACTTGTCCTTTCAATCCGGCAAATTTCCAACAAAAATGAAAACTGCAAAAGTAATACCGTTCTACAAATCAGGGGATAGACATTTGTTCACAAATTATAGGCCCGTCTCTCTACTCCCTCAATTTTCCAAGATATTAGAGAAGCTATTTGCTGCTAGATTAGACAGTTTTATTGAAAAACATAATTTGCTGATAGATAGCCAATATGGATTCAGAAGAAATAGATCAACTTCTTTGGCATTAATTGAACTAATTGAGGAAATAACAAATTGTATAGATAAAAACAGTTCACAGTAGGAATTTTCATTGATTTAAAAAAAGCTTTTGACTCCATTGATCACACTATATTAATAAACAAGATGGAGAGATATGGTATTAGGGGAATTGTACTGAACTGGCTGAGAAGTTATTTAAAAAACAGGCAGCAGTTTGTCCAAATTGGTAATAATATTTCATCTGATAGGGAAATTACATGTGGAGTCCCTCAAGGGTCAGTATTAGGACCAATTTTATTCATTCTGTACATTAATGACATTTGTAGAATATCCACTATCATGAAATTTGTACTTTTTGCCGACGACACAAACATTATTTGTTCAGGGGAGAATGTACAGCAGCTTTTGGAGGAGATCACACTTGAAATGACTAAGCTGAAAAATTGATTTGATAAAAATAAATTGTCACTAAATTTGAATTAAACAAAATGCATGCTATTTGGAAAACGTAAATGCGACATACCAATACAAATTACAATAGATGGCGTAAATATTGAAAGAGTGAACCAAACTACATTTCTTGGTGTGATGACACATGACAAAATCTGCTGGAAACCCCACATAAGTTTTGTTCGTTCAAAGATGTCAAAGAATGTCGGTATTATGAAGAGATCTAGGCACTTGCTTAATCAAAGGTCCTTGCTTATTCTTTATTACTCTCTTGTATTTCCTTATCTAACCTATTGTGTGGAGGTGTGGGGGAATACCTATAGATCCAACTTGCTCCCTCTGTTCATACTCCAAAAAAGAGCCATCAGGACTGTAAACAGTGTGAGGTTCAATGAACACACTAACCCACTGTTCTTGTCATCATCTACGTTGAAATTTTGGGACCTGTTTAAATTCAAAACTGCTCAAATCATGTACAAAGCAATAAATAATTCTCTTCCGCGCAACATACAGTGTATGTTTTGTGAAAGGGAGGGTAGTCAAAGACACAATCTAAGAGGGAAACGTAAATTAAAACAACAAAGTGTAAGAACGACTCTCAAAAGTATGTGCATTTCAGTCTATGGGGTAACTATGGAATAGTTTTGAGGATGAGATGAAACTTAGTAAAAATATTAATGAGTTTAAAAGGAAGTTCAAAACTGGAGTGTTTGATAGGTACAATAGGGAGGAGGGCAATTATGAACATCATTGATGAGATGATGGGGATTGGGGGATGCAATGTCTATGTGTGTTTTTGTTTGTTTGTTTGTTTGTTTTTGATTGTTTGTTTTTTTTGCTTTGTTTTGTTTGGTTTTGTTTTTCTGTTTGTTTACTTGTATTTGTGGTGGCTGGGGGTTGGAAACGGATAAGCTTAAGCTTCTTCCAACCCCTTTTCAAACCGTGTATTATTTGTATTATTATCTGATCAGTTTATTGTCTTGTTGTCTGTTGTGGTGATGTCTTGTACTGGATTCGTTGTGTTGTATGTATAACTGGTTTGGATAGGTTTGAAATAAATAAATCAATAATACTTGGCACAAGTTAACATGTAATATGTGATTTAAAAATATATACAGTACAGGCCAAAAGTGTGGACACACCTCATTCAATGCGTTTTCTTTATTTTCGTGACTATTTACATTGTAGATTCTCACTGAAGGAATCAAAACTATGAATGAACACGTGGAGTTATGTACTTAACAAAAAAAGGCGAAATAACTGAAAAGATGTTTTATATTCTAGTTTCTTCAAAATAGCCACCCTTTGCTCTGATTACTGCTTTGCACACTCTTGGCATTCTCTCGATGAGCTTCAAGAGGTAGTCACCTGAAATGGTTTTCACTTCACAGGTGTGCCTTATCAGGGTTAATTAGTGGAGTTTCTTGCTTTATCAATGGGGTTGGGACCATCAGTTGTGTTGTGCAGAAGTCAGGTTACTACACAGCCGACAGCCCTATTGGACAACTGTTAAAATTCATATTATGGCAAGAACCAAGCAGCTAACTGAAGAAAAACGAGTGGCCATCATTACTTTAAGAAATGAAGGTCAGTCAGGCCGGAAAATTGCAAAAACTTTAAATGTGTCCCGAAGTGGAGTCGCAAAAACCATCAAGCGCTACAACGAAACTGGCACACATGAGGACCGACCCAGGAAAGGAAGACCAAGAGCCACCTCTGCTTCTGAGGACAAGTTCATCCGAGTCACCAGCCTCAGAAATCTCAAGTTAACAGCAGCTCAGATCAGAGATCAGATAAATGCCACACAGAGTTCTAGCAGCAGACCCATCTCTAGAACAACTGTTAAGAGGAGACTGCGCGAATCAGGCCTTCATGGTCAAATAGCTGCTAGGAAACCACTGCTAAGGAGAGGCAACAAGCAGAAGAGATTTGTTTGGGCCAAGAAACACAAGGAATGGACATTAGACCAGTGGAAATCTGTGCTTTGGTCTGATGAGTCCAAATTTGAGATCTTTGGTTCCAACCGCCGTGCCTTTGTGAGACGCAGAAAAGGTGAACGGATGGATTCCACATGCCTGGTTCCCACTGTGAAGCATGGAGGAGGAGGTGTGATGGTGTGGGGGTGTTTTGCTGGTGACACTGTTGGGGATTTATTCAAAATTGAAGGCACACTGAACCAGCATGGCTACCGCGACATCCTGCAGCGACATGCCATCCCATCCGGTTTGCGTTTAGTTGGACGATCATTTATTTTTCAACAGGACAATGACCCCAAACACACCTCCAGGCTGTGTAAGGGCTATTTGACCAAGAAGGAGAGTGATGGAGTGCTGTGGCAGATGACCTGGCCTCCACAGTCACCGGACCTGAACCCAATCCAGATGGCTTGGGGTGAGCTGGACCGCAGAGTGAAGGCAAAGGGGCCAACAAGTGCTAAACACCTCTGGGAACTCCTTCAAGACTGTTGGAAAACCATTTCAGGTGACTACCTCTTGAAGCTCATCGAGAGAATGCCAAGAGTGTGCAAAGCAGTAATCAGAGCAAAGGGTGGCTATTTTGAAGAAACTAGAATATAAAACATGTCTTCAGTTATCTCACCTTTTTTTGTTAAGTACATAACTCCACATGTGTTCATTCATAGTTTTGATTCCTTCAGTTAGAATCTACAATGTAAATAGTCATGAAAATAAAGAAAACGCATTGAATGAGAAGGTGTGTCCAAACTTTTGGCCTGTACTGTATATATTTAATTGTTTCCTAAAACCAAAGTAAATAAGTAGAAACTTTGTGGCTGAGAAGTATTTCATGCTGTATACTTTTTTCAACAAAATTACCTTGGATTTCAAAAGTTTTTGAAGAAAATATGTAGACCATTCATTGCATTCTGTGAAACTGGGGGTTTAAAAGCAAAAAAAAAAGTTTGATTTCTTTTTTAATTGGCAATTCAAATTTTAAATATTGGTAAATGGACACATGTCCATGAATAGTGGCTGTTTTAATATCTGGCATTTATCCAAAGTTACAATTTGACAGTTTTTGTCCGTAACATAGTTGACAAAATGATCAGTTGATATCTCCTTTTATTTAATAAATATCTGAAATCAATAATGCTGGAGCTTGCCAATTACTAAAAACATAACATTTACACACTTCTTTTTCAGGGAAAAATATGTATATTGGAAATCTCAAAATGTCTCAAAATGTCCCAAAATTATAGAATGACCCAAATGCTCGCTCTGCAGATGTTTTGATAAATTGGTAGTGTTACCTCTGTTATACTCACAGCAACGAGTGCTATCATCACAGACTTTAGGAGAATACAAGAAAATTTTAGAACTTTTAGTTCTCTCCGCCATGTCTTCTATGCCTGCTGGTCTGACTAGATGCAGGTGCCAGTGTGGGGGTGTGTGAGTGTGTGTTTGTGAGAGAGAGAGAGCATTGCCCCTTGCCAGTCCTTATTGCTAGACCATATCGATACTCTAGGTTTTCCTAATTTAGATATGGTTCTCATTTGGAACCAGGTTTTGGGGGGCATCCCTCATTTTGATAACATGCTGTTTACTGTGTTAACTCAGATAAATGGATGCTCTCTTCCTTGGTATTCCCCATGGAGGAAATCAAGAATTTCTTCACTTTGAAAACTGGTAACATGGTGAGTGCCATGATATCTTTATGCTTTGAAATTTATAAGATGGATATTCCACAGTTGGGTTTTCTTTTAAAGCAGTTAGTGTCTCACATCCAGAGACATACTGTCTCTGTCGCCATCACTTTGGAGCTGAACAAAGTTGTATCATATTAATGCTAATAAAAATATCTAATAGTATGGTAACACACCAAGAAAACACAAACTACCAGCACAGCATTTTACCAGATGAATGGTTTATGATAACATGGTGCTCTTTGACAACAGATGAGATCCAGCCCATGGATATAGAGGAAAAACAGACTATATAACACTATAACATTCTGAACCCAGCCATTTGCGACTTGACAAGCTGAGTCACAGCAGAGTGCCAACAGCCAGCTTGATTCCAGGTGAGACAGGGGAAATTTTACACCACTGCAACTTTTCTCTGCAGCATTTGAAAATGATTTCATTTAAACTGGTGAATTTAAACTGGCCTTAAAAGAGAATATGGAGCTGTATTTGAGGTGGGATGCTCTAAAGGTTTAGGTCCAGAATTGATGTGGGTTGAGCTGTGCTGGTTTGGGTACAACATGGGTTTCAAACCGGATCCATGCAGGACAGTGGCCCAGAGGTTACCATGACGTAAATTTGCATGCGCATTTGTTATGCATGCAAAGTTTGACCTTTGTTCGGAGTGAGGAGACAATATTTCTTTGGAGACGGATAAAAATATGTTTTTCCCTGCCCTCTCATGCATTTCTATTGAATTTAATGGAGCTCAAATATGACTGCCCTGTTATAGGGATATTTTTTGGGATTGAAACCAAAAATATTTTGTAGTTGGTAACTATTCATTTTGACATCAGAGCAGAGAGAATATTTCCAGAGCAGTACACAATATGCAGCTCTGGAAATAAAATTCATGAAACCATATTGAGATGCTACAATGTTATGCAAACAATCGTACAGTAGTAGTGTTTACACTACAGTAGTAGTGCTTCCAATTACTTTTAATTATTTTGTCTGAAACATAAATCACTATTTATAAGATAGAGTAATTGAGAGTATGTATCTTTTTCAGGAGAAATACAAATTCAAGATTCAGATCATTCAAAAGAACTGTTTTTTGAAAGAGAATGGACCTGTTCTGTAAATGCTTGTGCTCTTTTTGCTGTCTTAGATATAAACTTTACTGTTTATGCTTGCTGTGCACTTACGTGATGCAGCACTGTTCGCAGAAAGTAGAAACTGTAAAATGCACCACTACAGTTGATCAGATCATTGATCGGACAAATACACTGTTTAAAAAAACTGTAATTGTAATCGGCCCCCAACAAACTGATCACTGCATCTCTAATTAACATCCTCTCTGTTCAAACTGGGAAACCATACACACACACACACACAGACAGGATTCCTTCAAGGAGTAGTTCATGCCAAAATGAAATTTTGTCATCACCTGTCTCCCTAGTGTCTCGTGGAAACTAGACGCCAATGCAGGATGGTTAACATCACAGCATATTTAATTTTCGTGACTTCACAGTAAAAAGTTTTGTTTGTTTTTTTAATGGGGGGTGGGGTGGGGGTGGGGGGAGGGGGGTTGGTTGCACTTCTGGATTTTAGGGTTCAGGCAGCAGCTGGAGCTGCACTACTCAGCAGCAAAGTTCAGGCAGCAGCTGGAGCTGCACTACTCAGCAGCAAAGTTCAGGCAGCAGCTGGAGCTGCACTACTCACTCACTCACATTCCCCATTTTGGTAGTCTATTTAAGCTGCAGCATTTCCCATCTCTCCCTCTGACATGCCAATGCCACTGCTATCTTGTATTTCTGCTTGCTATTTCAGCCCCTCCATCACCCCAGCATCTACATGTAGGCTCCAACATAGGGGGCGTAACATATTTACTCATATTGGCTCATCACTCCCATTATATCTACCGTATTTCACCAATTAATCGCCCGGCCGCAAATAGCCGCCTGGTTCTTATAAACGCCTGGGGTCTGCACCCATTTTGCGTATTAAACGCCCACCCAAATAACCACCGGGGCGATTATTTGCATTATATTGAGATAACCCAAAATAAGGCTATTCACCTTATTTTTGCATAAGTAAACAGTTAGCCGCACAATAACTGTGCAGCACTTCCGTTTTCTGTCAAAATAAGAGCGCTAGCTAACGTTAGAAAAAAAGGGTGTACCGTAATCTTAAATCGACAGACTATAAATATGTTGGACAGTAACTGTCATCACAATAATGGCCTGGTGCAGGTCTGTGCAAAAATAAATAAAGGCCTGCCGCGAATAGCCGCCTGGTTCTTTTAAACGCCTGGGGTCCAAGTTGATTTTGCGTATTAAACGCCCGGGCGATTAATTTGGGAAATACGGTATACACAAACATAAGTGCAATCAGAAAGTATTCAGATCCCCTTCACTTTTTTCACTTTTGTTATGTTGCAGCCTGATGCTACAATCATTTAAATTCATTTTTTCTCTCATTAATCTACACTCAGTACTCCATAATGACAATGTCAAAACAGAATTTTGGAAATTTTTGCAAATTTATTGAAAAGGAAAACCTGAAATATCACATTGACATAAGTATTCAGAACCTGTGCAATAACACTTGACATTTAGCTCAGGGGACTCCCATTTCTCTTGATCATTGCTGAGATGTTTCTACACCTTGATTAGAGTCCACCTGTGGTAAATTAAAGTGATTGGACATGATTTGGAAAGGCACACTCTGTAGAAGGCCTCACAGCTGACAATGCATATCAGAGCAAAAACCAAGCCATGAGGTCAAAGGAACTGCCTGCAGAGCTCAGAGACAGGATTGTTGCAAGGCACAGATCTGGGGAAGACTACAAAAACAATTTCCGCTGCAATGAAGGTTCCCAAGAGCACAGTGGCCTCCATAATTCACAAATGGAAGAAGTTTGGCACAACCAGGACTCTGCCAAGAGCTGGTCGCCTGGCCAAATTGAGCAATCGTGGGAGAAGGGCCTTAGTAAGAAAGGTTACCAAGACCCCGATGGTCACTCTGACTGAGCTCCAGAGATCCTGTGTGGGCATGGGACAAAGTTCCACAAGGACAACCATCAACGTGGCCCTCCACTGATCTGGGCTTTATGTCAGAGTGGCTAGACGGAAGCCTCTCCTCAATGAAAGCTCGCTTGGAGTTTGCAAAAAAGCACCTGAAGGACTCTAACTATTGAACTATTTGGCCTCAATTCCAAACATTATGTCAGGAGGAAACCATGCACCACTCATCACCTGCCGAATACCCAACAGTGCAGCATGGTGGTGGCAGCATCATGCTGTGGAGGTGTTTTTCAGCAGGAGACTGGAGACTAGAAATATCTATCCAGCAGGTCAATTTGGTCTCTATGCATATGACACACAACAACACTGTTCAGTCTGTCCTGGATCATGGTGGCTCTTAGCCACGTTTTGAGCCTTCTCAGGGTACTAAAACTCCTCTCAGCTTCACAGGTGGATGCTGGCAGCACCAACAACAGTCTAACCAGAACCTCGACTTGCACAAATAGCTCCCGCTCTGGTGGTGTAACACTAAATGATCTATATGTCATTTCTTGTGAATTTAATATTTTTTTTGCTCAAGTGGGTGCTTCCCTGTCAAAGAACATTAAATCATCCAATGGTAACCCTTTGGATTAAATAAAGGGCAATTTCTCCCCCCTTCTCCAGTTTGAAAACACTAACATAGTAGAGGTGCTGGAAATCATGGGTAAATTGAAACTGTCTGCTGCAGGTCATGACGATATTGGTTCTTCGTTGATTAAATATGTGTCTTCATCTATTTTGGAACCATTAACATATGTTTTCAACTTATCATTTCAGACAGGGTGTATGCCTAAAGATTTAAAAATTGCCAAAGTTATCCCCCTTCATAAAACTGGGGAGCAAAGATTATTTAATAATTATCGACCAGTTTCTATTTTACCATGTTTTTCTAAAATCTTAGAAAAGCTGGTATATAAAAGAATGTTATTTCATCTAAATAAACACAGTGTTTTTTTTACAAGCACCAATATGGTTTTCAGGAAAACCACTCTACTGATATGGCCCTCTTACAGCTGGTAGAAAAAATGTATTCAGCCATAAATAACAATGAATATGCATTAGGTATTTTTTTAGATTTGTCCAAAGCTTTTGATTCTGTTGACCACACTATTTTGCTTTCTAAATTAAATCGTTATGGTTTTCAGGATTTTTTATTTAGTTGGCTTGCTAGTTATGTTTCTAATCGTGAACAATTTGTCTGTTAATGGTTGTGCATCCTCTAGAGCCCAGTTAACATATGGTGTTCCCCAGGGCTCCATACTTGGTCCGTTATTGTTCCTTGTTTACATAAATGATTTGGCTTCTGTGTCTTCCACTATACTACCCATACTTTTTGCTGATGATACAAATTTGATTTTGACCAACAACAATTTTGATGCATTAATTAGTGAAGCTAATTCTGGAATAAAGAAATTCTCTGAATGGTTCCAGATAAATAAGCTATCATTAAATACAAAAAAATCCAACTTTATTATATTCACAGGCAAAAATAAAAAGTACTGTAAATCCAATACCAAGATTTCAATTGATGGAAATGATATACTCCAGGTTTCGTCCACCAAATTCTTGGGGGTTTTGATTGATGAGAGGTTGTCATGGACAGAGCATATTAAGCTTGTTAATAACAAAGTGATGAAGTCTATTGGTATCATCAGAAAAATACACTGTATTATAGTTTAATTTATCCTCATCTCAGTTATTGCAACATTGTCTGGGCAAGTACATACCCGACAAATTTACAGAAATTATTCCTCACACAAAAGAAATTTGTTAGGCTAGCCACCTCTTCTAATCTATCAACTCCATCTGCTCCTCTATTTGAAAAACTTAACATTTTGTCAATTTATGACATTAATATCCTTCAATCCTGCATATTTATTTACAAATATATTCACTCTCCACATTTGCTTGCTAAATCTTTTAATGAATTCTTTTAATGAGGTTCATTCTCACAATACAAGACATGCCGTTAAACTTCATACTCCCTTTTGCCGTACCACACAAAGTCAATTTTCATTACGTACAGAGGTTCATTACTTTGGAATTCATACTTTCATTTAGCGAAAACATTTACATCTCTGATTAATTTTAAGTCTAGACTAAAGTCCTATCTAATACACCAAGACTCTACAGCTTCTACCTAATTATTTCATTTTCACTTTTACTCTTAATTCACACTGTTTTTTGGTGTTATAATATGGTATTTGTACTTTTGTTGTTGTTGTTGTTGTTGTTGTTGTTTTTGTCGTTACTTGAATTTTGAGTATTTTATTTTATTTGTTATCTTATCTTCATTTTTGGGGAGGTTTCCTTGAATAAGCCCATTTTGGGTTTTTTTTTTTACCTCTCCAGCACTTTCTGTATTATTGTTGTTGTTTTTTTTTTTTATCTATGTAATTGTCTCTGTATTATGGTGCAAATAAATAAATAAATAAATAAATTTAGAAGTGATATGGCTTTTGATGACCGGTGACGCTGATCACTGACATGTCCCTTTTTCAACCAATTAACAAACAAATGTATAGAATGGGGCAAAAACATAACTCTGTCCTGAGGTAATTGATGGTGTAGCTTAATCACACATTAGTGCCACTCAACATTGACTCCAACACTCTCCCTTTTCCCTTAACTGCAGGTGGGGACTGACTGGGACCCTAAGGAGCGTCTCTTCAGGAACTGGGGGGGTCTCCTGGGGCCGGAGGATGAGCCAGTGGCTATGCAGCGCTGGAGCCGCAGCCAGAGCAACCTGACAGCAACCATTGTGTGGATTGACCCTACCAATGTCATCGCTGCCACCTATGACATCCTGGTGGACGCTGCTGCCGAGTTCACCCACTATCGGCCACCACTGAGCCCACCACTGAGGCCTGGCGTGTGGACACTCAAGGTGCTGCACCATTGGAGCCCACTGGGTCAGACGAGCTTCATTGTAGCGCCGCTAGAGTTCCACCAACAACAGCCCATACAGCAGGGTGAGAACAGTAGTGTGTGTGCATGTCTGTTTCAGTCCTGGTCAACGTGTTTGTCCTTGGGAAACACTGGTTAAAAATACTGGACCTTAGCCTGACCTTGTTAAGGTAGGTTACATGATTTTCAAGGCTGATTTGGAAACAGTTTGACATTGGGCAGAGTCCTGGGTGGTCCAGGGCTATTGAAGGTAGCTGCACCACAGAGTTTTTGCTGTAATTGTTATGTGTGTCAGTGAAAGACTCAAATTTTTCCTCATCTAGTACAAGTCGGCTAGGTTCTGATTCAATCAAACATGTTTGTCATATTTTATTGGACTTAATCCTTCCCTAATTGTTAAGTGTATTTATATCAAAGATTCAAATTGTGACAGGAATATTCAACAGCCAGCAAAAGCTGTGAATTGGCAGAAGGAGGAGGAGGGGAAATAGGTTGTTTGGAAAAATCTGTGGTCAGATAACCACAGACTATTTGGCTTTAGACAGCTAAGATGCTCTGTCATAATACTGGATGCTAGATAGCCGCGTCTTTGCAAAGATCAGCAAAACAATCCCATATCTTTTTGTGCAACGAATACAGTCCATAACACCAAGCTCCCCTCTCTGTGCACTGTCTACACCACATTCTTTGTTTCTGTTTTTCCACTTTTTTTTCTGTGTAAATCCCTGTAGAAACAACAGCGGCAAGCCATAGATCTACAGTTAGGTGACACAATTTTTATAATTTTGCCCTTGTACACCACCACAGTGGATTTGAAAAGGAGCAATCAAGACGTGATTGAAGTGCAGACTTGCAGCTTTAATTTAAGGGTTTGAGCAAAAATATGACATTAAGTGTTTAGGAATTACAGCCAGTTCCATACATTGTCATCCCATTTTCAGAGGCTCAAAAGTAGTTGGACAAACTATACATAGCATACACAACTGTAATTATAAGGACTATATTCAATATTTGGAGGAAAATCCTTTGCTGTCTATGACTGTCTGAAGTCTGGAACACATTGACATCACCAGGGTCAATATATAATTGCGAGACTTTTTGAGTTTGTAAATTTCTGGAGAAAAAGTAAATTTTTGCCAATATATTTATTTTTTTCCTTAAAAAGTACCCCTGAAATGTTATATTTTTAGTAATTTCCAAGCTCAAGCTCATACTGATTTCAGATATTTATTTAAGTGATTATTTGGTCAACTATGTTACGGACAAAAACAGTAAAGTTTTAACTTTGGATACACACCAGATATTAAAAAATGCTTTGTTTCTGGCAGAATATGTGTCCATTTACCTACATGTTTAATTGTAATCCCCAATTAATAAGAAGAATTACCTTTTTTAAAAAATTCGAACCCCTTATTTCATATAATCTTCAAAAAACAAGACAAAAGTGTCATCAAATGTGAGTCAAAAAAGTGAACACAGAAAATAGTAATTCTTTCAGTCAAATCATTGAACAAAAAACAAAAGTGCTTTAAATTTAGTGCAAAACTTAACCAAAATAGCACATTAAACAAAGTAGTGTTCCATTCAGTCAAAATTCAGTCAAAAAGTATGCCTCCCATTTACAGGGTCAGCATCTCTCCGTGCATGGTAACAATGCTGTTTTTCTGCAACAGATAGTGGCATTTTCCTGAAAAACAAGTTTACTTTAAGAATATTTATTAAAAACAATGTTTTTTTTTTATTTACTGCAAATGTATTATTAAATGAACTCCTGAAACCTATAAAAAAGTGTCAAGAACATATCATGAGTTTCAACTATGCCACTTTTAGTCCACTAAGTTACCTTTGCAGGGTAACATAGTTGACAGGTATCATAGTTGACAATGTTATTTATTTATCTTCTTTTTTATTTTCCTTCAATTACAAGAAAAGGTCAGTATTCATTCGTTTCATAGTTGTACAAGTATGCCCTACACCTACCCCAATCCATCACCCCATACAAACCCACATAAATGACAAAAAAAACAACAAAAAAGAAACAATAATTGAATAAAGAAAATACAAAAAGAAAATACAAAAAGAAAATGAAACAACACAATCACAGAAAAATTCATCGAAGATCCACAAATGCAATTACAATACACAAACAGTGACCAATCAGATAAGTCATGTCTTTCAATTTGAGTGAACAACGGATGCCACAGATCGTGGAACAAGTGACCCACATTATGCCTTTCAAGAGTTATTTTTTCCAAAGGAAGAAATTGTGCTATGTGGTCCAAAAACATACTAAATGTTGGTGAACATTCACTTTTCCATAAAAGAAGAATACATTTCTTGGCAAAAAAGGTTATTATGGTAATTAACAGTCTGTATTTCTTTTGATCTAAATAACAGCTATATCATTTAGGAGGTAAAAACATGGAGACATCTCAAATTCTAGTTTTAAGACTGATTTTGTAAATAAATGAATCCTGTTCCAGAAACTATTTAATTTCACACTGCCAGAACATGTGTAAGAATGTTCCTTCTTTGATTTTACATCTTGGGCAGTTTGGTGAATTTTCTTTAGATATTTTATGCATTTTTATGGGAGTAAGATAGAGTTTATGAATGAACTTTGATTTTCGTTTCTTTGATTTTGTTACTTGTAAATGGGAAATGTACTCTATCACATATATTTCAAAATGTATTACCAGACCTGTCTCCCAAATTTTTAACAGCATTGGAAAAACTGTCAGGCTTCCTTTATTAAGAGTATCGTACAATTCACTAATTTTACCTTTAACTGTGGTTGAAGTTGTTAGTTCCTCTTCCAGCTCTGTCAATTCAAAATTCAACTTATTTTCTTTAATAAGTGAACGTATGATACTCTGAATTTGCATATATTTTAAGAAATCCACATTAGGGATATTAAATTCTGTTCTTAACTCATAAAATGATTTTATTTGCATGTTCTTATGAAACAGATTTATAAGCTGAGATATCCCCAAGTGTCTCCACCTACTTACATCAGTTGAAAATAGATATTTGTTTAGATCAGGGTTTTGATAAATAGGTGAGTAGACAGAGATGCATTTAGTAATACCAAACTTTGTTGAGCAATCTTTCCATGCAGCTAGGGTGTTAACAACAGTGAAATACTGCTCTATGTTTTTTATTTAATTAGATTATTTTATAAATATAAGTGAGTTCAAAGGTATAGGATCAACATATCCTGCTTCAGTCTGTACCCAACGTGAGTCTGGTCTTCCCAGTGACCATGAAGTCACGAAGTTGAGCTGACCAAAAATAATACTGGAAATTGGGGAGCCCTAGCCTGCCCATTACTTCGGGTTTCATAAGAGTCAGTAACTTAACCTTTGGTTTCTTATTGGACCAAATAAATTTTGAGATATGATTGTTCAAGGTATTGAAAAAAGTTGTGGATAAATAACAAGGCAGGGTTTGGAAAAGAAAATTTAACCTTGGAAGAATATTCATCCTAATGACGTTTATTCTTCCTAACAAAGACAAAGGTAATTTAATCCATCTACCTAGATCTGCCTTGATTTCGTTTGTAAGAGGAATATAATTATTTTTGAATAAATCATTCAATTGTGGTGTAAAGTGTACTCCCAAATATTTAAAGCCTTCTGGAGACCACTGAAATGGATATGTTTTCTGCATATTTTCTGATAGGTTCATGTGTAAGAGACATGCATTTGATTTATTATAGTTTATCTTGTATCCTGAGTATTTTCCAAACTGTTCAATTGTGTTATACAGGTGTGGTAAGGAGTTTTCTGGACTATTAATATATAAAACTATGTAGTCAGCATTTAGGGATATTTTATGTTCATCCTTGTCAATATACACTCCCTCTATATTAGTATTGTCTCGTACACATGTAGCTAATATTTCAATCACCGCAGCAAACAGTGAGCTTGACAGTGGGCACCCCTGTCTTGTTCCTCTCATCAATGGAAAAAAATCAGACGTCAAACCATTGGTAATGACTGCTGCTTTGGGAGTTTGATAAATTGCTTTAATCCATTTGATAAAATTTGAGCCCATGTTTAGTTTATGTAATACACTAAAAAGAAAATTCCACTCAACCCTATCGAAGGCCTTCTCCGCATCCAAAGATAGGAGCAGAGAAGGTCTTCGATTAACATCTAAATGATTAGTTATATTTAACAATCTTCTGATATTATCGGTAGAGTACCTTCCCTTAATAAATCCAGATTGATCTGGGTTGATTAACTTGGGCATGATGGTTTCTAATCTTTTTGCTAACACTTAAGTGATGATTTTATAGTCATGGTCTAGAAGGCTTATGGGTCTATATGATGAACATTCTAGAGGATCTTTGCCAGTTTTATGTAACACAGTAATATTTGCTAAACTCATTGTTTGAGGTAATGTTTTATTTATAATGATATTACAGTAACACTGTTGACATTCAGTAAATACAGACTTGACTCACACACTACTTCATAATAAATAATTAAGAAAGAGGAGAGAGAACATACCTTGGAGACTTGCCAGTCTTTTCATCAAGAGGAAATGACATCATGTGGTGCACGTCATGTGATTTGGAAAAAACACACCTCCTTGAGAGGCGTTTTTTCAGTCAGTAACTTAGTTGAAAGTGATTTCTCGGACACAGATAAAATGTGTTATTTTTCATATAGTATTTGATATATTGCCAAAAAATCTGCCATGATTATTTCAACTTCATAAAAATAAAATGATCAAAATAATTTTTGAATAAGCTCATATTATTATTTATTAGCCAATTAGATGGTGGCTGTTATTAAATTCGGACGGTTATTTAGTTGACATTTTAGTGATTTCCAGCCATTTTTTATTAATAAGTGATTGTTTCCATAATAAATAATAGATAGATAGATAGATTTTTTTATTGTCATTGCACAATCATATACGTATAATAATGCAATGAAATTAGGGCTCAGTCCTTTCGGTGCACGGGAGAATAGAAAGCATCGTGCATCTTGCTAGTTGAATAGCCAAGTCGAGTAATAGATGGCTGCAGCCATGTCTCTGATATCAGAAAAAATGCAACAGTCACGGAAACACTTGTTGGATGTGCAAGCACAGTTCGTCATCCCGTGTTCGCCATGGACCTGGCGCTGGAAAATGCTGGGAGGCGGCGTGCCCTGCAGCCTCGGCGTCCTCCGGAATGTCCTGGTAGCGATGAAAGTCCGGCGAAAATGGTACCTCGCAGCACAATCCCAAGCTCAAAAGGTGCTGATGACTGTACGCGTACATTGCCCAACATAAGGTGGTGTTTTAAGCTAAAAACACAACTGTTCACACATACAAAAACATATAATACGGCACCGAGAGTGGAGAGCTGTAGCCGCTGCGTCTATGCCCGCTGCCATGGCAACCAAAAATGATGGTATTTGTGAAAACATGATGATGTATAAACATAAAAAAAAAATCATTTATTTTAACTTTTAATAAAAGTGTGTGTTAGATATATCCCATGGACTTAAAAAGTCCTGCAATTATATATTGACCCACCAAATTCTGAGTTTCTTCCCTTGAGACTCTCTGCCAAGCCTTTACTGCAGGTGCCTTCAGTTGTTGCTTGTTTGTGAGTCTTTCCACCTTAAATTTGGTCTTCATCAAGTGAAAAGCATGCTCAACTGGGTTGAGGTCTGGGGACTGACTTGGCCATTGAAGAATATTCCACTTGTTTTGGGTCACTGTCCATCTGCACTGTGAAGCGCCAACTTATCAGTTTTGTGTCATTTGGCGGAATCTGAGCAGATAGTATTGCCCTAAAAACATCAGAATTCATCCTGCTACTTCCATCAGCAGTGACATCATCAATAAACACTAGTGATCCAGTTCCACTGACAGCCATACATGCCCATGCCACACTGTCTGCACCATGTTTGACAGATGATGTGATATGCTTTGGGCCATGAGCTGTTCCTTCCATTCTCCACACTTTTCTTTTCCCATCATTCTGGTACAAGTTAATCTTTCATTCGTTTCATCTGTCCTGAGAAACTTGTTGCAGAATTGGGCAGGCTTTTTTAGTTGTTTTTGCAAAGTCAAATCTGGTCTTCCTGTTTTTGAATGACACCAGTGATTTGCATCTTGCAAGTATACCATCTGCATTTATTTTCCCGCCAATGTCTCTTCACTGTAGATTTGACAATGATACACCTACCTCAAGAGTGTCCTTGACTTCCCTAGACATTGTGAATGGGTTTTTCTTCCAAAATGGGGTGATAATGTATAAAACTGTCTGTAATTCATAAACGGTTAATGCCATATTTTTGTTCAACCCCTTAAATTAAAGCTGAAAGTCTGCATTCAATCACGTCTTGATTACTCCCTTTAAAAATTTCCACTCCAAATTATAAATATTGTGTGCCTCTCCAAACATCAATGGACCTAACTGTAAAAACAAATGATGGTGATGATGTAAGGTTTGTTTTGGTGTCAAAATACCGTTGGAAAATTCATGCTCATGAGTGCAAAACACTGAATCCATCTATGCTCAGTCTTAAGATTTGTTTTCCTCAAAGACAGCACTTTTTACTTTTTTTCTTCTTTTTTTTTGCATTTCTGCTTTATTTGATAGTTACAGTAGAGAGAGACGAGAAGGGCAGGGTGGAAAGAGAGAGGATGATATGCATAGGCTGGTGCCTAGGCTCAGATTCGAACCCACTGACACTGTGGCAAGCCTTAACAGGTGGTGTGCGCTGTACCAAGTGAAATATCGGGGCTCCCCAAAGGCAGTACTTGTTAAATGTGTGCTGTTCAGTGTTTATATTGTGGTTCACATTTTTTTAAAAAATCATGTACTGAGATTCTACATAGCCGTGCATAAATATAGTCAGTATTCGAGGCATCATATACATCCAAAGGGTGAACTGTTAACTAAGACAAGGCACACACTATGTGATATAACAGCTGATTTTGGCGTTCCATACAGTTCCAGACAAGAAGTCAGTGTAGAAATACCACGTCTATGTTTGCATAATGTGAGGTCAGCACTTCACATCCCTGATGCATGCAGTCTGGGACATCCTGATCATTTTCCAATATGTTGGAAATTTTTGTTGTTGCTCTTCTACTGTTTGACGGTACAAGATGATATGCCACTCTGGCCTGTTAGATTACTGCAAGATATGACATCACTCTGTTTATTGTGCAGCAGTTAGTATGTAAATGCAATTACTATGTATGTCTTGTGATGGTGGACAGGCTGTTTTCCAGCTCGAGACAGTAGAAGTTTGAACAGCTGCACTGTTCAGTATAGCTCAATTAAAAACAGAATATCTACAGATAGCTGTCTGTTAGTTGAAAAGATAAACATCTGCTGCCCATCAATCAATCAATCAATCAGTCTTTATTTATATAGCGTCAAATCACAACAGAAGTTATCTCATGACGCTTTACAGGTAGAGCAGGTAAAAGACCATGCTCTACAAATTATAGTAGGAAAACAAGAAACCCAACAGATTCCCTCCTGAGCATGCTCTTGGCGACAGTGGCAAGGTAAAACTCCCCTTTAACGGGAAGAACCCTCAGGTAGAACCAGATTCAGGGCGGGCGGTCATCTACCTCTACCGGTTGGGTGGGAGGGGAGAGAGAGAGACAAGGAGACAGAGACAGGGAGATAGGGACAAACTGGGACAGCAGACAACAGCAGAAACAGCAGGGTATCCTGAACAGGTAGTCTAGAAGGAAGTGACACGCAGCATCTAGCCATCTCATCTGCAGCTGGATGACCTTCCAGGATGAGCAGGACAGTATGACCTAGACAAGACACAGAAAGCACAATGAAAGCAAAGGGGCAGTGGACTCTGGAACAATAGCATGCACTGAGTAAAAAGGGGGGGTATAGAGGGGGACAGGAAGAAGAAGAAAGGAAGAGGGAAGAGAAAAATTAGAAGAGAGGAAAGTGCTCAGAGCATGATATGAAGTCCCCCGACAGTCTAAGCCTATAGCAGCATAACTAAGGGCTGGTCTGGGGCAACCTGGGCCGACCCTAACTATAAGCTTTGTCAAAAGGAAAGTTTTAAGTCTACTCTTAAAGATAGAGAGTGAATCTGCCCTCCGAACTGAGATAGGAAGATTGTTCCACAAACATGGAGCCTGGAATTGGAAGGATCTGCCTCCTGATCTAGTTTTAGAGATTTTGGGAACCACCAATAAACCTGCATTTTGGGAGTGCAGTGCTCTGGCAGGGTGATAAGGAACTATAAGCTCTTTCAGATAAGATGGTGCCTGCCCATTAAATCGTTAAGGCTGAATTATGCTTCAGCGTTGGAAGAGCGTACGGGGGTTGTGCGAAGCACGCATTTCCTACGCAGCGCGTGTGTGTCCAACATACCTCTGCAAACACACAGAGCAATTCTCCTCCCACCAACGTAGACCCTGTGACGTATGGTCGCTGCTCTTCTGTGGCGAGTGGACGAGTTGTTTAGGTGCGGGCACTCTCCAAAGTTTTCAAACACAACCGACGAGTCGAGACACAACAGTTTTTAAAAAAAAAAAAAAAAAAAAAAAAAAACGGCGCTGACGGCACAACAACAGGAATGTGATGCCGGTTGCAACGAAATGCCGGAAATAGTGTACTTCGGCGGACCAATCACAGCTCTTGTGGGGCTGCGGAGGGTCCGCGTAGTTACAATTTTTGGGAGGCGCGCGGCAAGGCCCTGCGGCGGTCGCACAACCTCCGTAAGCTCCGCACAACCTCCGTCCGCTCTTCCTACGCGGAAGCATAATTCAGCCTTTATAGGTGAGGAGAAGAATTTTAAATTCTATTCTAGATTCTACAGGTAGCCAATGTAAAGAAGCCAATATTGGAGTAATATCTCTTCTCCTAGTTCTAGTCAGCACACGTGCAGCAGCGTTTTGGACCAGCTGGAGAGTCTTTAACGACTTGCTGGTACAACCTGATAATAAGGAGTTACAGTAGTCTAACCTAGAGGTAACAAAGCCGTGGATTCATTTTTCTGCATCACTCTGAGACAAGATATGCCGGACTTTTGAGATATTATTTAAGTGAAAAAAGGCGGTTTTAGAGATCTGTTTAATATGGGAGGTAAAGGACAAATCTGCATCTAAAATGACTCCGAGGTTCCTTACCGTGGAGCTGGGGGCCAAAGTAATGCCATCCAGAGTAGCTATGTCATTAGAAACCGATTCCTTAAGGTATTTAGGGCCGAACATGATAACTTCTGTTTTTTCTGAGTTCAATAGTAGAAAATTGGTGGCCATCCAGGCCTTTATCTCCTTAAGGCAGGCTTCAAGTTTACTTAGCTGATGGGTTTCATTTGGCTTTACGGATATGTACAACTGAGTATCGTCCACATAACAATGGAAGTTCACAGAGTATTTCCGGATAATATTACCTAAAGGAAGCATATACGAGATTAATAAAATAGGGCCAAGCACGGAGCCCTGCGGAACACCATATTTTACCTTTCCACAGGAGGAGGATTCATTATTAACATGAACAAACTGATGTCGGCTAATAAATAGGACTTAAACCAGTTTAAAGCTGTTTAATGCCAATTAGGTGCTCTAATCTCTGTAGTAGAATGTGATGGTTGATGGTATCAAAAGCTGCACTAAGATCCAATAGCACAAGTACGGAGAGAAGTCCATTATCTGATGCAGTTAGGAGGTCGTTTCTAACTCTAACCAGAGCTGTCTCTGTACTGTGGTGAGCTCTAAATCCTGACTGAAAGTTTTCGAATAGTTCATTTTGCTGTAAGTAGCTACGAGCTGATTAGCTACTACTTTCTCCAATATCTTTGAGAGAAAAGGAAGATTAGATATTGGTCTATATTTGGCTAAGACATCTGAGTCAAGAGTAGGTTTTTTGAGGAGTGGTTTAATTACAGCTACTTTAAAGGACTGTGGCACGTAACCAGTCGATAAAGACATATTGATCATAGCAAGAAGAGATGTGCTAACTAAAGGTAATACTTTTTTAAGCAGCTTGGTTGGAATCGGGTCTAGGAGACATGTAGATGAATTGGAGGAGGAGATAATTGAAGTTAGTTCCAATAGATTAATCTGGGAGAAGGTCTCTAACTTATTATCTTTGATAGATTTCTCAAGGGGTGTTTGGTTAATGGCAATTGTGGGAAGGATGTTATCAGTTTTATCTCTAATAGCTAGAATCTTATCATTAAAAAAGTTCATAAAGTCATTACTACTGAGAGTTGTCGGAATACAAGGATCAGTAGAGTTATGACTCTTTGTAAGTCTAGCTAGGGTGCTAAAAAGAAACCTGGGATTATTTTTGTTTTCCTCTATCAGAGATGAGTAGTAGGCCGTTTTAGCGACGCGGAGGGCCTTTCTGTAAATTTTTAGACTATCTTGCCAGGATAAGCGAGATTCTTTCGTTTTGGAAGAGTGCCATAACCTTTCAAGTGTCTGTGAGGTTCGTTTCAGCTCACGAGTATGCGAGTTATACCATGGAGCTGACCTCTTTTGTTTTATAGTCTTTTATAGTCTTTTTAAGAGGGGCGACGGCGTCAAGTGTTGTTCGAAGTGACGCTGCAACACTATCGAAGAGATTGTCAATTTGCGAGGGACTAAAGGAAGCATAAGAGTCATTAGTTAAATTTAGACTTGGTAATAAACTCAGAGCTGATGGGAGTTCCTCCTTAAAATTAGCAACAGCAGTATCAGATAAGCATCTAGTAGAAAAGCGGACGGTAATCCTGAAGAAGGAATTCAGAGGTAATCAGATAATGGTCAGATAAGAGAGGATTCTGTGGAAACACTGTCAAATGTTCAATGTCAATTCCATAAGTAAGGACAAGGTCGAGAGTGTGATTATCTTTATGGGTAGGTTCATTTACTCTCTGAGAGAAGCCAGTTGAGTCCAATAACGAAATGAACGCCGTGTTAAGAGAGTTTTCCTTGTCGGTATGGATGTTAAAATCTCCAACTATAATCACTTTATCAGCACTGAGAACTAAATCTGATAAGAAATCTGGGAATTCCAACAGAAATTCAGAATACGCTGAGTTAGGAGGATGGTATATAATGGCAAATAAGATTGGTTGAACTGCCTTCCAAGCTGGATAAAAAATAATAAGAATTAGGCTTTCAAATGAGTTATACTTAAATTTAGGTTTTGGTGTTATAGCCAATTTTGAGTTAAAAATAGCTGCAACTCCACCGCCTCGACCATCCCGAGGAACATGAATATTAATATGGCTAGGGGGGGTTGACTCATTAATCCCCACATAGTCATTTTCATTAAGCCAGGTTTCAGTCAAGGAGAGTAAATCAATATTCAAATCAGATATCAGCTCATTTACTCGTAGTGATTTAGGAGACAGTGATCTTATATTCAAGAGCCCACATTTAATTATCTAGTTGTCTCTATTTACGTTAGTAGAGGAGGTGTTGATTTTTATCATGTTTTTGTGATTGATTCCTCCTCTTTTTGTTTTTTGTTTCAGTGGTCGGGGGGCAGATACAGTCACTATGGGCATTTGGGTGGGTAGCTGCTCTAATGGAAGCACAGAGAAGCGTGTAAGACTGCAACTCTGCCTCCTGGTCTCCTCTCTGGGTTGTCAGGCTTTGGTTCTAATAAACTTGTCCATATTGCTAGAAATGAGAGCTGCCCCATCCAAAGTGGGATGGAGGCCGTCTATCCTAATCAGACCAGGTTTTCCCCAGAATGTATGCCAATTGTCAATAAAGCCTACATCATTTTCTGGACACCACCTAGACAGCCAGCGGCGGAAGGATGACATGCGGCTAAACATCTTATCCGAGGTCAGATTTGGCAGGGGTCCAGAGAAGACTACGGAGTCCGCCATTGTTTTGGCATAAGCACACACCGATTCAGCACTAATTTTAGTGACCTCCGATTGGCGTTGCTGAGAGTCATTTGTGCCGCAGTGGATAATAATCGTACCATATTTACGTTTAGCCTTAGCCAGCAGCTTCAAATTTGACTCGACGTTCCCCGCTCTGGCCCCTGGAATGCATTTGACTATGGTCGCTGGTTTGGCTAGCTTCACATTTCTCATAATCGAGTCTCCAATTATCAGAGATGGTTTCTCAGCGGGTGTGTTGCTGAGTGGGGAAAATCGGTTCGAAATGTGAAGGGGTTGGGGGAGTCCTGTGTGCTTTGCTTTGCGGCTATGCTTTGTTCGGGCAGTCACCCAGCCATGCCCTCCCTGCGCCCCCGGCTGCTCGGGGACTGTCGGGGGAGTAGCGGCTACGCTTGTCCTACTCACACCGGCTATGGGGGGGGGGGGGGGGACTGGGACTGGCTAGCTACCTCTGGCTGGCTATCTTTGGTGCGAAGCAGGGCTTCTAACTCACTGAGCCTCGCCTCTAGCGCTTCTATTCTATCACAGTTCTTACATTTACCAGTAGCATGGTCGCTAAAGGAGGCAGAGGAATAGCTAAACATACCGCACGCCGAGCAGGAAAGGGAAGGGGAGAGGGAGGGAGAGGAGGAAGCCATCGCTAGCAGTTAGGCTAAGTTAAGCTATGTCAAGCGACGGGCAGAGAAAGGCGCTAAGGAGGAGGAAAGGTTGTATGCTTGGTAAAAACGGTTATGTGTTACAAGCCCAGTGTAATGCAGATTGGGATTATTTAAATGTGGAAAATTACGCTAAAATCTGCTAACAACAAACAGTAGTCGAGCACAGCTCAAGAACCGGAAGGAAAACAATACGCTCACCGTCAGTACGTCGGTACGTCAGCACCAGGGAGGCAAGGCCAGGTCCAGGAGGCAGGTCATAATCCAGCACACACACAGGCAACAGAGACCCACCTGTCACAGCTCACTGATTCTTGGGAATTTGGATAAAACAGGTTTTAATTTTGAAAAAAAAAAGTGAGTTAAATTACAAAATCTGAAGGTATATCATTATAGGCCAAGGTCTTCAGCAATATACCGGTGCAAGCTCCTCATTTTGCATTTTTTTCATAAAATAGGCATTTTCCCAATTATTAGGCTGTCACTGAAATGTTTTTTTTTTTTTTTTTTTTTTAAAAACATATATTTGTATTAAAAGAGACTAATACTTAAATAATTCAACAGCACCAAAGAAACATATTGTAAGCATATTTATTTAAAACAAATAACTGCCTCTGACGGTGGTGACACTAATCTGACGGTGGTGACAGTGGCGTTATTACAACATACAATTCCAAAATTTATACCACTCAAGTCAATGGCTTCTTGCTTCACAACTTTATTTAACTATTTGGTACAAAAAATAACAATCCTGAGCACTGTTATAAGCATTTTTCAGACTTCAGTCATCACCGTCAGACAGAAAACCTGACGGTGGTGACGTCTGACGGTGGTGACAAAAACCTGCTCTTTCACATGATAAGCATGAGTTGTTCACATTAGCCATCTTGTTTCCCCCTGTTACTACCTGCATCAGACCTCTTCTTAAAAAGTATACATTTATTCCATAATCTAATCTAATATTTTTTATACAAAAGTGACGGTGTTGACATGTTATGGTTGTGACAGTAACTGTGTCTAAAAATATGAAGAGATTTAAGAGAAAATAGCAAACTTCCAGGAGCCTGAGTGGTCTTGAAGCATGCAGTAGAGCTGAAGGTTTGAAAAGAGGTCCTCAGGAATGTAATTGACCTTGTAGTTTTTTTATTATTATTTTTTAAATAAATATCTGACGGTGGTGACGAATATGTGGGACACATTTTGAGCAACCACAAAAAAATAGTAAATATTGTTCAAAACTCATCATTTGTAGTTTTTAATATATATTATGATGTACTCTTTCATGTGGTAAATATATTATTCAATGAAATTATTACTTTTTGTTGTTTTAATCAAGTTGAAATGATTATCTCCTATCCGAGGACAACTGGTTTAGTAGGGCATGGACCAACATATAATCATTAAATTAATAAAAATTAAAAATAAACCTATGAAAAAACCTTACAAATGTGCAAAGGACCCCCTGATTATGCCCTTGATTATTTTTATTCATTAAAATGATGTAAATTTCCAACAGAAATAGCATTTTTCTTAGTGGGACATGATTTATCCAAATTCCCAAGAATCAGTGAGCTGTTAGCACCATGGATATATATATAGCTGTAATGTCCAGTCCCTCATACTCACCAACACACACATACACATTCACATATCTGGTCACCTCTATTAGTCTCTGTGTTTGTGTGTGAAGACAGAGACTCTTATACAGTATGTCTAGATTAAGCTTTTGCATCTCTGTTCTGTGGCCAATACTGTATGTGTCTCGATACACTGCCAGTGATCCGAATCATAAAAGATGCATAAGCAGCAACTATGATGTGATGTGATGTGATGTGATGTGATGTGATGTGATGTGATGTGATGTGATACGATACAATACACCCCCCAGTCGCAATCTGTCCCTGGCCCACTCTGTTGTCCCCACTTGCCTAAAAAAGTCCACCATAATCCCTGTGCCCAAAAAGACCAACCCAGCCAGTCTAAATGACTAGCGCCCTGTAGCTCTGACTTCCGTGGTGATGAAGTGCTTTGAAAGACTCATCAAAGACTTCATCTGTTCATCACTGCCGGATTGCCTGGACCCCCTTCAGTTCGCCTATTGCCCCAATAGGAGTACTGACACCGCCATTACACATGTCCTCCACTCCACCCTCTCCCACCTGGACACCGGTAAGGGGAATTATGCGCGTCTGCTGTTTACTGATTACAGCTCAGCGTTTAACACCATAGTTCCCCACCGACTGGTCACCAAGCTCAGGGACCTGGGGCTGAGTCGCTCACTCTGCTCCTGGGTTCAGAGCTTCCTGACTGGCAGACCACAGGTGGTGAAGGTTAGAGCCCACACCTCCAGCTCCCGTACCCTCCACACTGGTGCCCCCCAAGGCTGCGTACTGAACCCTCTGCTATACTCCCTGTAAACCCATGACTGCACAGCGACACACCAATCCAACATCATTGTGAAATTCGCGCATAACACAGTGGTGGTAGGCCTGATCTCTAATAACAATGACACGGCCTATCTGGAGTACGTGGAGCTGCTGTCTTCATGGTGTAAGGACAACAACCTGGATCTGAATGTCGCCAAGACCAAGGAGGTGGGGGTCGACTTCAGGCAAGAGAAGCAGAGGATCCATTATGCACCGCTCAGGATCTACGGGACCCCGGTGGAGAGAGTAAGCAATTACAGGTACCTTGGGGTTCACATCTCTGAGCACCTGACATGGACCACACACACCACCACCCTGGTGAAGAAGGCTAGGCAGCGGTTGTACCATCTCAGGCAGCTGAGGAAATTTAAGATTTCCACCACGCTGCCGATAACCTTCTATGCCGCCACAGTGGGGTCTGTACTTTCTGGGAGCATCACTGCCTGGTACGGCAGCTGCAGGTCCCAGGACAGAAAGGCCCTGGACAGAGTGATCCGATGTGCTGAGCGCATCACCCGTACAGCACTGCCCTGCCTCCAGGACATCTACACCCGGCGGTGCAGGTCCAGGGCAAGTCATATCATCAAAGACACTCACCACCCCAACCATAGACTGTTCGAGTGGCTGCCCTCAGGCAAGTGGCTTCGCTCCATCAAAGCCAGGACTGAGAGGCTGAGAAGGAGCTTCTTCCCCCAGACCACACGGATTCTGAACTCTTAATAACAAAACACTTTATAACAGACCACAACACCACGTACCACCTAGATAGATAGATAGATACATAGATAGATAGATAGATAGATAGATGAGGGTATGCTAGTCTCCTGAGCTCCTGCTGCCTCCACACTGCAACTGAATTCATATTTACTGTGAAAGAAAGCAACTGCACAGCAAGATCATCCCTTTTCAGCTCAGGGTACTGATCTACCACATCATCCATCTGTCCAGAGAGGAGCATACTCTCCAGTTTCTGCAAGATCTTAAAACTCTCCTCATCAAAGCCGTCAGCAATTTGAACATCCACATTTTCTAAGATCTTGAAGAACTCTGCACGATAGAAATCAACTGCTTTCCCAGAAAAGCCTCTCGTGTTTGGCACCTCAGTGGCTTTTAGTTGTGCAGACTCAACCACTGCAGTTGCCTGTTCAAATAGGGAAACATAGTGTTCGTCATTACATTTGCCCTGAAAAGCAGAGCGCACACAGTCAACAGCAGCTAGCATATCAGACACAGTTGTAGTTCTTTTCTGCAGAGATTTGTTGAGGCACTCCAGTTCTCCTACTACAGCAGAAGCAAGCGTAAGACCTAACACTGTTTTGCCCCTCCTAAAGTGTTCAAATAAGCCACTAGCAGTTGAAGCAGTCTTTGATGTACCACTAGCCATTTTCTCCAAGCTGCTGAGTACACTCCCATATTGACGAGGCACTGCCATTATTGCTGAATGTCTGACAGTCCATCTTGTTGGGCAAAGAGGTTTCAGGGTGGTCATTGTCTGATTTCCTGATGTGGCAATGTTCTCAAACATAGCTTTAAACTTCCGTGACTGGCCAAAAAGAATCCCTAACTGGTGGACCCAAGAAATGGAGAAATGCAGTGGGGAGACAGAGCAAGCAGCCTGTGTGATTAAGGTGACACAATGTGCACCACAATAGACAAAGAGAGCTAATGGCTGTTGCTCCCTCAGAATGGCCTGTGCACAAGCTGCCATGTTGGCAGCTCCATCATAACTTTGGTCACATAAACCAGTCATGGGTAGACTGAGCCTTAGCAGGATATCAGTAATCATGTTCGCGATTGCCTGACCAGTTGTCTCAGACACCATGTACAGCCCAATGAATTCCTCATGCGGTACCAGATTAAAATCAATGTAACACAAGCAGACAGACTCCTGCTCTTTACAAGAAACATTTTGCTTTACCGTCTACCGTCTATCACAGAAAACTGCAGAATGTCAATAGACCTGATTGTGCATGTCAGAAGTCTAAAGATAGTATTTGCCATTATATTCAGAATTTCATTGTGTGCATACCAACTTGTGTATTGAGTGTTACGTGCTGTCAGCCACTTTTTGAACACAGAATCATCCTCTGCTCTAAGCTTCAACAGCCGGTTAAGATTCCCAGATTCACTAGTGTGGCCTCTTAAGGCTATGCCCTGTCTTGCAGGATACTGTACTGAGCTGGTAATTATCTCTAAGCAATGCCTTGCCTCCTCTTGTTGTTTTCCCCATGCACTAGATAACTGGACACTGACAGGTTTAGACTCATGTGCAATCACTGATACAGCATGACAATGACCGGGGGTTCTTCCATGAGCTCCAAAATTTTCTGAGCCTTTTCTCCAGTTTCTGAAGCCTATACTTACAAAAGTAGGTCCAACTGATTTGCCAAAACCTGACTTGTTGCCAGAATAGACTTTGCTACAATAAAAAAAGAAGACCCTTTTTACAGATGGACTGTAATGCAACCATGGAAAACCATGATTCTTGGAACCCAGAGGTTGTTTCTCAGTTAATTTAGAGTGTGGTTGATATGGCTTAGTGCCATCACCAGCATTGCATTTAGGCCTCACATCTGCAGCCTCTGGTCTCTCCCTGGATTCTGTGATGTAGACAGGATTTGCATCTGTGGCCTCTGTTCTCCGCCTGGTGCCTGTGTAGACAAGATTTGCATCTAAGAATGGGACAGTATATAATATTGTTCATCTCTATAAACACACAGCAATTGTATGTCAATGGATTCTGTGATGTAGACAGGACTTGCATCTGTAGCCTCTGGTCTCCCCCTGATGTCCATGATGTAAATAGGATTTCCATCTAGGGATGGGACAATACACAATATTATTTTTTATAGCAACAAAATGCTATAACCATATCAGAGAATGCAAATGATACCTACTTGCATCTGTAGCCTCTGGTTTGTCTATGGAGTCTGTGATCCAGCTAGGACATACATCCTCTGGTCTCCTCCTGGTGTCAGGATTAGCATCTAGGGATGGGACAATATACAATATTAGTCATCTCTGTACATACACTCACAACAATTGTATGTCAACTCAAATGATACCTGGGTCAATATATAATTGCAGGACTTGTTGAGTTTGTAAATTTCTGGAGAAAAAGTTAATTTTTGCCAATACATTTATTTTTTTCCTTAAAGGTTCTAAACAGTAAAGTTTTAACTTTGGATACACACCAGATATTAAAAAAATGCATTGTTCCTGGAAGAATATGTGTTCATTTACCTACATGTTTAATAGTAATCACCTATTAATAGAGGATTATTTTGTTTTAAATTCTCTGAACCTCTGAAATTCATAGTAATTTTCTTAATTCAATTATTGTGTGCTACGTACTTCACAGCTACTAGGTTTCTAATCATTTACTTAGTGTTTAGGGAACAATTAAATATTATTTTGCAATAAAAACATAATGGTAACTTAGTTGACAGCATGGTATCATAGTTGACAAAAGTAACAGAGTTGACTGGACATTAAAAAGTATAATGATTTCTTTAGCATTTAACATAATCATGAACTAAATTAACTATTTATTATTATTTTATGTTAGCAAGCTGCATATTCCATCTCTTGCATTTAATTAAGACCATTTGGTATCATTGTGACATAACAAATAATATGACTAGTTTGTATGGATCACTTGCAAGTTTATTAACTGCAATTTTACAGACCCATCACAAAAAACAAAACTGTGATCAAATAAAACTGTGATCCTATAACCTTCAAAAAACAAGACAAAAGTCTCATCAAATGCGAGTCAAAAAATGTGAAGACAAAAAATAGTAATTCTTTCAGTCAAAACAATCAAAACTGCTTGAAAATTAGGGGGGCACAGTAACGACGCTGCTTTTCTGCAGCAGATAGTGGCATTTTCCTTAAAAACAAGTTTACTTTCTAAGAATATTTACTAAAAACAATGTTTTTTTATTTACTGCAAATGTATTATATTAAATGAACTCCTGAAAACTGTTAAAAAAAAAAAAAAAGTGTCAAGAACATATCATGGGTGTCAACTATGTCACTCTTAGTCCACTAAGTTGCCTTTGTGGGGTAACATAGTTGACAGGTATCATAGTTGACATTTTTACTGTTTTCAGGCCTAAAGTCAGCATTGCCACTTATAGCCAAATGCCACATGGCAATTTTCCAGAAAGATCTTTCTAAATATGACATATATAACTGAGTAAAACTATTATTCAGTGTTATTTATTTATTTATAATGATATTACAGTAACACTGTTGACATGCAATAAATACAGACTTGACTCATACACTACTTGGAAATGACGTCATGTGGTGCAGGTCATGTGATTTGGAAAAAACACACCTCACTGAGAGGTGTTTTTTCAGTCAGTAACTTTTTTTATTTAAGGATATTTAGTTTTCGAGTTTAAACAAACAACACACAAAACAGGGATGCTCAGACAAAAAACACCTACACATAACAATTAGTACAAACGGACTAGTTATGAAACAAATTACACAAAATATAGTTACTAGTACCTAGTACAAGTCATCACATAGTAAATATGAAATTGAATAATCCCACATTCTCATTGATGTGCAAATCATTCTCATAAAACAAGACTGCCAAGAGCAAAGGTTAAATACAAGTGAAATAAATTTTTTTTTAAAAATTACAAGTAAAAAGCAGTGGACTTATGGGTCAAAATTAGCAACAGCACTCCTGTCCAAGAACTCCAGAGTTAACGTATTTGCAAGGTTAGGGCCAATGTACCTTAAGTATGGGTCCCAAATCTCATAAAAGGTATCATTTGTGGAGTGTAACATACATGTGAGAAACTCCAAAGGCATGCATTGCATTATTATTTTATGCCAGTTTTTCTTTGTTGGCGGCTTTTCATTAATCCATGAAAGCAGAATGTTTTTCCTTGCAGCATATGTTAGTAAATTAAACGGACGTTTGTGAGACTTATTGAGAAGGTCCCTATGAGAAAGACCCAAAACAAGGCACACTGGATCCAGATCAAATTCTACACCAAAAATTGTCCTTAATTGTTGCACTATATCCAAGCAATACCGTTCTATTTTAGGACATGACCAAATACAGTGAATATAATCACCTACAACAATCTTACATTTGAGGCAAAGAGGAGACAACCAAGCATTCATTTTATGACGAAGGCTAGATGAGATTTGTAAACGAATAATTCTTAACTGAGTAGACCACGCTCTGTTGCATATAGAGATTCTTGTAGCATTCACAAATATTTTGCTCCAGTCTGTATCTGCAATTACAATCCTAAGGTCTCTTTCCTATGTATGCTTAGTGGCCAGAGTACTGACAGATGCAGCAGATCTAAGGATACCATATAGAAAGCCAATGAAACCTCTTGTAGGACCACATAACAGTGCTTTCTCAATCTGAGAAGATTCTGTTTTATCTGTTAACGTTGTTTGGCAAAGCATAAAGTCCCTCACCTGCAAAAACTTTGAAATTTGTTGAAAGTGTTGTGAGCCAAATCATATTTTTTTCTGTAACTGGTTGAATGACATCAGAGTCGAACCATCAAACATATCTCCTAATGTGGTTAAACCTTTATCTTTCCAGGAATTAAATCCTGAGTCGTTAAGACCTGGGGGAAAATCAGGGTTCCCTTGAATTGAAGTGAGGGGAGATGTTAAACTAGTTTTACCGTCTATGGGTCTTACTATCTTCCAAGTGTTATAAACAATTGGATTTGAGCATAGATTTTTTGCATAGGCAGAATTTTTAAGAAATAATAAGTTACGGAGTGAACAGTCACATTGAGCAGCTTCAGTATCCAACCATATAGAAGATTGATCTCCCTTCAACCATTGAGCTACAAATCTTAGGAGTGATGCAAGCTGGTACCATTTCACATTAGGAAGATCAAGGCCTCCAGCGGTACTAGACAGTTGTAATTTTGCCAATTTTAACCAAGGTCTTCTTTTGTTCCAAATAAATGAGGACAGCCAGCCTTAAATAATCTTAACAACCTTGTTTGAGAGAATAATAGGGATCATCTGGAGTGGATACAACAGCCTTGGTAACACAATCATTTTAATAAGTGCAACCCTACCAATCCAGCACAATGGTAAGGCCCATCGATCAAGATCTCTTTTTATAGTGTCCAACAGAGGAGTAAAGTTTGCGTTATACATCTTTTCAAATGAGGGGGTTATGTGTATACCTAAATATGCAAAACCAGTGGGGGACCAACGAAATGGAAACAGGTCAGGAGCAGGAGGGACAGCGTTAAGAGAACCTAATGGCATAACTTCAGATTTTGAGAAATTAATCTTGTATCCTGAGAAGGCACTGAACTTATTAATGGTATCAACAACACAGGGAACAGAAAGGCTTGGTTTGATCAAAAATAAAAGCACATCGTCCGCATATGAATTAATTTTATGTACCCTCTCCAACAAGGACTCCAAAGGTAGTGGGTGCCAGACGTATGGCCTGTGCAAGTGGCTCTATTGCCATAGCAAAGAGCAGTGGGCTCAATGGACAACCCTGCCGGGTTCGGCATTGCAAAGAAAAATTCTTAGATCTAACACCGTTTGTGAGAACCGCTGCCTGAGGATTGTTATAGAGAATTCTGACCCAGTTAATGAAAGTATCACTCAGGCCAAAGGCACATGGTGTGAAAAAGGTAGGGCCACTTGACACGGTCGAATGCCTTCTCTGCATCCAAAGAGAGCACCAGACCCATCTCGTCCCGTCTATGCATGTACTGAATAATATTTAGAAGCCTCCTTATATTATCAGAAGAGTTACGCCCCTTGATGTATCCAGTTTGATCCACATTGATAATAAGGGGAAGAAACCGCTCAAGGCGTAACACCAACATTTTAGAGAGCAGTTTTAAATCAGAATTCAATAACGCAATTGGTCTACATACATACATATATACATTTCCCCTTTTTTAAAAATTAGGGCGATGTTTTTTTTTCCCTTAACGACTGAGGAAGTATGCCTGTGACAGCAAAGCTTTTTTGCCTTTGCCATCAGGAGGTCATGACAGTGTGGATACCTGACAGAAAATGAAACTGAATCCACATTTTTGCCAAGATTTGGACTTTTAAAGGCTGTGGTCTTAAACTTTTGATCAGCTGATGAACAGCCTATTTCAGTTTAATGGTTGTTTGCAATAAATTGCTTACTCAATTTTTTTTTTGTCTCACTCCCATTTCTTCTTTTTGCATTTTGAAGCTCTACTTAGAACCTTCTTAAGATCCAGCAGTGCAAAATGTAAATTCTTGCAATTTCTCAACTGGTCTTAAGATTTTGATTAGGAGTGTATATACGCACTACCTGCTTTTTGTTATTATGTGAAGCATGTTGTTTGTTTTTGTAGCCATGTTTTGTAGCAGTAAAAGCAGAGAGAGCACAGTTTTGCGGTGGCCGAGAACCGCCATCGCTGCAAATAAAAAAAAAACACTGCAAATAAAAAAAACGCTGCAAATAAAAAAGAAAAACGCTGCGTTGCAAATAAAAAAGCAACGATTGCTGCAAATAAAAAAAACGCTGCAAATAAAAAAGAAAAACGCTGCGTTGCAAATAAAAAAAGCAACGATTGCTGCAAATAAAAAAGAAAAATGCTGCGTTGCAAATAAAAAAAGCAACGATTGCTGCAAATAAAAAACGCTGCAAATAAAAAAGGAAAACGCTGCGCTACAAATAAAAAAAGCAACGATGCAAACAAAAAAGCCAAAACGGAAGTGAATTACCGGGGACTGTTATTGCTGATGCACAGGTGTTTTGTTATGTGAGAAGAAGATGAAGAAGACGACACAAAACAAGAAGAAAAACGAACAAAGTTAAAAGTTACTGTTTAAACAGAAGTTGTACTGCATTAACTGCAGTAGCCATGTGTTTTGTATTTTTCATGGCAGATTTTTAGGGCCCGAGCACTGGAACAGTGCGAAGCCCTATTGTTATTGTGGTGTTTTTAGGGCCCGAGCACTGGAACAGTGCGAAGCCCTATTATTAGGGCCCGAGCGCTGAAACAGCGCGAAGCCCTATTGTTATTGCTTCGTTTTTTCTTCTTCTTCTTCTTCTTATTATCTCGTGTCATTAGGCCTTAATTTGACCCCCTGAACATGCTCCAAAACTCACCAAATTCGGCACACAGGCCAGGTCTGGTGAAAAATTTGATAAAATGGACAAACAGGCCCCCAAGGTGCAAAAATGGGCTCGGTAGCGCCACCTAGGCACACAAAGGCAGCCGCTGCGGCCCACAGGAATGTGCTAGAAAGACCAAACCAATGCCGAAATGTAGGTCTCATCAAGCACTACAATTCACGCGCTGACACCCCCGACCTAAAACCAACAGGAAGTCCGCAATTTGCATTGCAAAGTCACGTTCTCGCCCAAAATTCCGCTTTGAACAAAATCTATCTCCTCCCAGGGCGTAAATGGCAGCGGCTTGAAAATTTAACAGATGACAGAGGACACAGTGCTGAACAAAAGTTGCTAAAGATTCCGTCATTACTCGATTCGTTTGGATTTTATAAGCCCTCAAAGTCGGAGTGGCCAGAGCCAAAACCTCATTTTTTCCCATAGAGTTTGGTGTGAAGAGGCTGACACTTTTAAGCCCCTGGAGTCTAAAGTAAAAGTCTGACAGCTTTGAAAACTATGCAGATGGAAAGAGGACAAAAATTCCTACAAAAATATGTAGTTTTGATGTGGATTGGACCAAGTTTGTGGGAGCTGTGAAGAGTTTTCAAACATTTTTGACTCTGGTGTGCTCTGCTCTGCACTCTGCCTGGACATGTGACTCACTCTAGCTGCCTCAGGAATGCGCAATACACACCTGTAAGAGCTCAGAGGGAGCAGAAAACACTCTCAAACTAAAACTGCCATAACTCAAAAACGGTAAAAGATAGCAAAATCATGTAAATGGGAGATTTATAGATCCGAGTCTCGTGACTCGTTTAAACTTTGAATCAAGTCTGTAACTCAAACGGTGACCGAGCTGTGATGCCTCAAACAGGGGTGGGATTTCTGGATTTCTCCATTGGATTGAATGAGGATTTCTCTGTCTGCCTGCATTTTGGTGTGATCATGCCACAGCTGCCACTACTCAAGTCAGTCACACACTAGGACATGCTAAGGGCGCCATCTGCTGGAGGGGGCTGCTAGTGGCCAGAGGGGCACCAGCAGCGAATGTACTACCAGTGGGTTTTTGTTGGCATCGTGTGTGTGTGTGTGTGTGTGTGTGTGTGTTTGAGTGAGTGAATGAGTGAGTGAGTGAGTGTGTGTGTGTGCCTGCATTTTGGTGTGATCATGCAGCAGCTGCCAGTAGTCCTGTCGGTCACACACTAGGACTTCCGCGGCCTTTCAAAATAAAAGCCCAAAACTCTTTCACAATAAAAGCACCGAAAAATACCCTTAAAACTGGAACACACGGACGAATTGTCTGCGCTTCGACACGCGCGCCGTCCCCAACACGCACGGGGGGCGAGGGCCCGTCCAACGCTGCTTGCAGCTTTAATTATTATTGTTATTGTTACAACCGACGTTAGACATACGTCTGTGCAAAGACGCACCTGTCGCAGTGTTTTTTTATTTGCAGCGATCGTTGCTTTTTTATTTGCAACGCAGCGTTTTTCTTTTTTATTTGCAGCATTTTTTTTATTTGCAGCGATGGCGGTTCTCGGCCACCGTACAGTTTCATCAACTACTGAACTGAACATTTTTTGCCTGACTTTCTGTTTGACTGGAGGTTTTATTGATCACTAAGATAGCAATGACTTGGAATGAAGTTAGTTCAATGTTAAAAAAAAAAAAAAAAAAAGTAGCTTTGATGTAAGATGCCAGTGAGCATCTTGACTTAATCACAATTGTATTGGCTGCATTACATATTGTGTGACAAATTAGTAGGCAGATATGCTGGGTGGGGAGTGTGTGTGTGTGTGTGTGCTTTTGGTGTTTTGTAGTAAAAGCGGCTCTCCTGTTGACTTTGTCCTGCCAGTGTGGCTCTCATGAAAAAAATAGTGAGGATCACTGATTTAGATCCTTATTTTCTTCTAAATAAGTCTCATGCAAAAATGCTATATTAACATTCTCTTTCTTCAAAAAAGCTAACACTATTCTCCTCTTAATTGGTTTATGCAAACCCCTGACGTTCCATGAACAGATTTTAAGGTTACTCAGTGACATGTATTACCATGGTTAAAGGGAATTGTAATCCAATGAAAAAAAGTGTGAGTAAATTGCCCCTCCAACAGGCAGCAACACTGTAACAGTCCATATTAAATGTCCACAAATTAACAGATAATAATGTTCCCATAAAGAACATGTCTAGAGCAGCAAACTGAACACAACAAAACATACTCAACAAGAAAAAAAGAAAATACTTTCAGTGATCAAATCCCAAGAGAAAGTAAGATTTTCAAAGCTAAAGATCCAGCATAAGCTCTGAATTAAAAGCTTGACTTCCTTAACAAGAGACTGTGAAGAGGAAACGGCTAAAGTAAAGCAAAAGAAAGTAGCAAAAGCTAACATTAGCCTAATGCCAAGTGACACAAACTGTTACATCCATCTCTCAGCCTCCACGCACCATATTTACAATTGACTTAACATGTTTGAGCTTCCCATGTATATAATAAGTAAACTTAACTGCCTTATCAAAAAACAAAAGATTGTACCTCATACGGCGGCGCATATACATGCAGCAGCTGGTGGCTCCCTCAATTTCAGCAAAAAGAGGAGCGATTCTCCCGTTTTTATTGCTGAGAATCGTATCACTCGTGGGTATATTACTTATGACAGTAATACACTCTTCAATATCAGAAGAGGAAGTGCAAAAATTGCATTGAGTGCCGCGGACCTTGAGAAGATATCTGCTCTCGGCATCTCAAGATCCGACAACCAAAACATTCGGATCAGACGTCATCGCAAGCGGTGTGGTCGACCCAGGAAGAGGGGGAAGCGAGCCGGGGTAAGACTCAGGCTAAGAAGGCTTGGACCCAGGGCTGTCCCACTACCCAGCCTACAGATGCTGTTATTATTGTTGCTGGGGATTTTAATCAAACAGACCTCAGAACTGTTCTGCCAAGATTCCCCCAGCACGTCCACATCCCCACCAGAGGAAACAACACACTGGACCATGTCTACACCAATGTTCCTGGCAGCTACAGAGCCCTCTCTCGTCCTCATTTTGGCAAGTCTGACCACATCTCCCTGCTTCTCCTGCCTACCTACATCCAGCTGACAAAAAGGGTCAAATCAACTGTAAAAACAGTTAAAGTGTGGACAGATGAAGCTGCAGCAGCTCTACGGGACTGTTTTGAATGCACGGACTGGCAGATGTTCAGGGATGCTGCTACCCAGGAGAAACATATTGACCTTGAAGAATACACATCATCAGTGACATCATACATCAGCAAATGTGCTGATGATGTGGTAAAAATAAGTACAGTTAAATCATTCCCTAATGAGAAAGCCTGGATGAATGGAGAGGTGAGAGCTCTATGTAGAGCCAAAACAGCTGCCTTTAAGTCAGGTGACAAAGAAGCCTACAACACTGCCAGAGCAAAACTGAAAGCTGGCATCAAGGAGGCAAATCGAAGGCATCAGCAGAGACTGGAGAGAGACCTCAACACCAACAACAGCAAAGACTTGTGGCAGGCAGCCAAAATGTGACAGGCTACAAAAGCAGGAGCGCTCCCATCATGTGTGAGGCCACATTACCAGATGAGCAAAACACATTGTAGGCTCGCTTTGATCTCCTCAACAGGGAATCAGCTGTAAAGTCTACTCCGCCTCCAGAGGACCGACCACTGTCAGTATCCACAGTGGATGTGAGGAAAGTCCTGCTGAAAGTGAATATGAGTAAAGCTGCTGGGCCTGACAACATCCCTGGCCGTGTACTAAAAACATGTGCCAACCAGCTAGTAGATGTCATTATTGACATTTTCAACATATCACTGTCACAGGAGAGTGTTCCCACCTGCTTCAAGACAGCCACCATCATCCCTGTGCCTAAAAAGTCTGCAGTGTCTGATCTAAATGACTACCGCCCTGTGGCACTCACCCCCATCCTGATGAAGTGCTTTGAGAAACTGGTTCTCCAGCACATAAAGAACAACATCCCTGCCAGTCTGGACCCTCAGCAGTTTGCATTCAGAACCAACAGATCCACAGAGGATGCCATCTCCATTGCTCTCCACTCAGTCTTCACTCACCTTGAGAAAAGCAACACCTACACCAGAATGCTGTTTGTTGATTTCAGCTCAGCTTTCAACACAATCTCCCCCATGAAGCTGATTGGAAAACTGAACACTCTGGGCATCAGTACCACTCTCTGCAACTGGATACTGGACTTCCTCACAAACAGACCCCAGTCAGTTCGGATTGGCAGTCTCTCCTCCTCCACTCTAGTGCTCAACACAGGAGCCCCCCAGGGCTGTGTGCTCAGCCTCCTCCTGTTCACGCTGTACACCCACGACTGCAAATCCCCGACATGGAGAGAACTCTATTGTGAAGTTCGCGGATGACACCACCATCATCGGCCGGATTTCCAACAATGATAAGTTTTCATATCGGGAGGAAATCAACCATCTTGCAGAATGTTGCACAGAAAACAACCTACTGCTTAACGTCAGCAAAACCAAAGAGCTGATAGTTGATTTTAGAAAAAAGGAGGCAAAGACACACAACTCTGTCTACATCAATGGAGCTGAGGTGGAGCAAGTGAGCAGTTTTAAGTTCCTGGGAATCAACATAACAGAGAACCTGACATGGACTTCACATATCTCTGCCCTGGTTAAAAAAGCTCAGAAACGGCTGTATTTCTTAAGGAAACTTAAGAAAGCAAAATTCCCACGGCAAGTTCTTGTCAGCTTCTACAAAGGAGCGATTGAAAGCATCCTGACTGGAAACATCACAAACTGGCATGGGATGTGCACGGCCCAGGACACGAAGACTCTGCAACGAGTGATTAAAACTGCCCAAAACATCATTGGCACCCAGCTACCAAGCATCAGTGATATTGGGGAGGTGAGGTGCCTGCGCAGAGCCAAAAAGATCCTAAAAGACAACACCCACCCCAGCCACAGCCTGTTCACTCTGCTGCCGTCAGGCAAAAGATACAGAAGTATTCGCTGCCGTACCACCAGACTACAGAGCAGCTTCTTCCCTCAGGCTGTGAGACTACTAAATGCACCATCTGAACTCCTCCAGGCTTAATAATTTTATTTTCTACACAATCAGTCAATTAATCAATCAAGAGGGAACCACATTTTAATTTCACTACACAACCTGTTGTATAATGACAAATAAACTTCCTTGTATCCTTGTGTCCTTATACGTATATATATATTGTGCTGAAGATGTAGTTTGGAGGCCCAGCCACTTGGCGGTGCTGCAGCCAACTCAGCTGGGCCAGGACTTTTATTCAAGAAGAAGAAGTTCTGTTACATGTCTGGGCAAGTCTAGTTTTGCAGTTTAAGTGAGTTGGTCCACCACTTATGTTCCTGTGTGTGTGCGTCCAGAGAAATGTAAGTTTATTGTTATTATTACATCTCTGAGAAATGTTAGATAAATGTAGTTTTCGCTGGTTTATGTTTGCAACTAGGCTGAAGGCTCTTATATTGTATATTAATTGTTACAATTGGATGTATAGTTCAATGTTTCTTGCATTATCCAATGTATTACATAGTTCAGGACAGCTTGAACCGCTAAGCAGAGGACAGATAAAGCAGGAGCCAGATGTACTTTCTCTATCTTGTTATTTAGGTCTGTTGCATTAGATACACACCCAGTCAACATTCACACACATAGCATCACACATTTTAGAAACAAGGCATGGACAGTGGTTGGCCTGTCCATATCTGGGTAACTGGCCAATTATTCTCGGTTGCGTCTAAAAGTCCAACCTATGTACGGGGCAGGCCCAAGCCCAAGAACATAAATGTGTATCATTTCCTGATATCAGGGCTCATTCTGATAGAGATCCTGTGGGAGCTCTGTCACACTGAGACCAGCGCTGCCTTGCTTTATATGTGACCATAATAAATATTGCATCAGAAAATTGAAGACTGACTCCGGTCTGTTCTTGGGCTTTCAACAAAAGAATCGGGAGCTAACATATATTGTATATTATTTTGTATATTTGTGACTACTGAATGCCGTTGCTTATTTATGTGTAGTCTGTTATTATATTGAGTTAAGTGAGGTGTTATTATTTCTTTATTGTAAGTAAGCTTTATTAATGGCTACTTGTATTGTTTATTTCCAGAACCACACACATATACACAATGTATGCTGATAAGCTGCAAAAAAGGGTGGTAAAGTGACCAACTGCTTCGTGAAGCCTTATTCATATTTAGTCTTGGGGGAACAAGGAAGTGCATTTTGACAGATGCCCACTTCGATTGTAAAGAGAAGCCAGCCTGTAATTATTGAGCCTCTGCAACAAATGGTCCTTCGAGCCGAATAGGATAATTACAGAGTGAAAATGGCTTATGTTCCCCCAAGTGAGGATGTGCGTCCGCGCAGACACGTGCGCCAACCAGGATGGATGGAGGATTATGAAGGGTACACCCTACCACAAGATGGAAGCCACACTACACGTGCCCCTGCTAGAGAGAGAGAGGGATTTGCTGAGATGACACCCCTCACACATCGCCCATCACAGTACACTCAGCGCTTAGCTGAGTCCGCAGAGATGTCTCCCAGTGATATTGGAGCTGCAGCGCCTGCTTATGTGAGCATGCCACTGCCATATCAGGGCCCACATGCAGTGATGGATGTACTTCAGCAGATACAAGAGGAAAACCGGAGGTTGCAGCTGATGGTGAGGGATATGAGGCATCAGATGGACAGAGGTAGTGCAGCACTGGCACCCCCCGGCTTACACTCTGCACGGCTCCAGCCTCCACAAGAGAGTTACTAGCACCCCAGAGTAGAGAACGTCAAGCCTCCACCACCACCACCCTCCATGCTTCATGCACCACCTGGACACCAGTACAACGTACACCATCCACAGGCAAGAGGACAGGACACGCTGCCGCCGCCGCCACCACCACCACCCAGCTTGCAGCCTGCTCCACTGTATCAGCCAACGGAGCTGTTTCACCTACCTGCAGCATGGGACAGAGACATGCCAGATGAGGATTGGCCGCTGCCTTCCCCACCAGTAACCTTTTCCGAGGATGTCCAAGAGCCCCCATGGGTACAACCTGCACCACCAGTACAGCCCCTTAGTCTTGTGGAGGAGCTCAGACAACGTCTGGAGCAGCTGGAAGCACACCTGTCACCAGCTCCATCAATTTCGTCAGGTGCTGCGCAATATGAAAATGTGCCAGGTTCAGCTACACCTTCCCAACACCTGCGAGGGAGACTTCATGCAGAAGCTGACCTCCTCCTTCTACAACCACGGTTAACTACACCAGTGCTAAGCATGGAGAAGACTCAGATTCTTCCATCTTACACTAGGGAGAGGTTCAAGTATCAAGTGCTTTGTGACCACCTCAAGTTCGAAGAGGCCCTCCTGATAGCTGACTCATACAGCAACTCACCGTACCCCTACTCTGATACCATGGCCTCGTTGATCAAACACTATGGTCAGCCCCACCAGCTGTCACTACAGCGAATTGCAGAGCTGATGGAGGAGCCCAGTATCCGAGCAGGTCACATAGCAGGATTCAGAAGGTTTGCTCTGAGAGTTCGAGCTGTGGTTTGAATGTTGGAGCAACTGGGCGAAGACGGGCGCATAGAGCTGTAGTGTGGGTCCCATGTGGCCAGGCTAATGAGGAAGCTTCCTCAGGACCTCTGTGCCACTTTCCGCCGTCACCGGGGAGAGGGAGTCCCGTCATTGATGGACTTCACCGAGTGGCTTGAATATGAGCTGGTAATCCAGGAGGGCGGAGACAGGCTCAACAAGATAGATGATGTGCAGAAGGGGAGAGGCGGATCTAAGAAGGAGTGCGACAAGGACAAGAGAGCTGCAAAGAGGACCATGACTGTGCTGCATGGTGCCACCCATGACACAGCCCCTCAGGTACGCCCAGCCAAAGTTCAAGCCCCTCAAGAGACCCTGGAAAAGCCTAAAGCTTATTGCCCCTACTGCAGCAATACACAGCACTTTCTGGATCAGTGCTTGAACTTCAAGCAACTGACCAAGGAGCAAAAGACCACATGGGTGAAGTCCAACAACCGTTGCTGGCGCTGTGGGTAGTGTAGGTTGAAAGTATTGTGCAAGGTATGCAAGGGAAAGCACCTTGAGGCCTTCCATGAGGTGAATCTTCGGGCTGTAGGGACCGCCGCAGGGCATGTCACTGGTGCAGAGGTGAAGGCACCTACAGATGTGCTGTACCTGGATCGGAGAGCTGGCTGTAACGAGGTCCTCTTGAAGGTCAGTAAAGTGTTCAGTAAAGTCTTCAAAATGGTGACCACACCCTGGAGATGTCCCCATATTAGACGATGGCTCAGAGGACAATCCTCCTCGAGGATGCTGCTCAGAGGCTGAAGCTTCAGGGATCACCGGAGAGTCTCACCATAAGAACAGTCCGACAGGATGTAAGGACACTACATGGCTCATCAGTGACATTTAAAATCTCCCCGGCTGGTCAGCCGACAAAGACATTCACCATTAAGAGGGCCTTCACTGCAGGTGAGCTAGGCTTAGCTGAACACTCTTATCCATTGAAGAGACTTCAGCGCAGATATAAGCACCTCAAGACGTTTCCTCTGCTGCCATTCACGAATGCCCATCCGCTACTCCTGATAGGCTCAGACTGCCCTCACCTGGTGACGCCTATTGAACCTGTCCGACTCGGCCCACCTGGGGGCCCAGCTGCAGTGAAGACCCGACTAGGCTGGACACTGCAATGGCCATTTAAGTCTCTCCAACAGTGCAGCCACCAACAGCAGTGCCTGTTCCTGGCCACTACCTTGCCAGCAGCTGAACCTTTTTACCAGGTAGAGAAGCTCTGGCAACTGGACACTCTTCCATACAGGAGTGAAAAGCTGGTGACAAGGTCAAGGAGAGACCAAGAGGCCATAAACCTCCTGGAGAAGAAGACAATGAGAGTGGAGGTAGAGGGTCTATGCAGATACGCCACCCTACTGTTGCATGTGAGTAACATGACCACACTCAGAGTGGAGCCCGAAGCAGTACTCCCTAGCTTGCGTGGCATAGAGAAGCGTCTCAGCAGAGACCCGGTGAAGGCAGAGGCTTACCAAGCTGAGATGATGAAGCTGGAGAAGGCAGGCTATACCACCAGAGTGAGCCAGGAGCAAGTGCAAAGCAGTGGGGAGTCTTGGTTCATTCCCCACCACCTGGTGACACACAATAGGAAGAACAGAGTTGTTTTCAACTGTTCTTTCACCTATAGAGACCAGAACCTCAACGAGCTGCTATTGCCCGGCCCAAACCTAGGCACATCTCTCCTGGGTGACCTGTTGCGGTTTAGGGAGCACTCCATTGCCGTCAGCAGTGATATAAAGGGAATGTTCCATCAGGTGAGACTGCTATCTGAAGACTGGCCTCTGTTGCGCTTTCTTTGGCGCAACCTACAGAGAGACTCCCAACCCAGTGCGTATGAGTGGCAGGTCCTTCCCTTTGGGACTACTTGTTCACTATACTGTGCAATATATGTCCTACAGAGCACTCTCCTCCCACCATGAGGAACATTTACAGAGTATTGGCCAGTCAATACGATCCCATAGGGTTCCTCACACCATTCACTACGAGGGCCAAAGTGCTGGTTCAGCAGTTATTGGACAAGAAGCGGGAGTGGGATGACCCGCTGTTGCCTGGTGACCTACTCATAGCTTGGCAAACCTGGGAAGAGGAGTTAAAACACATGGATGACATCAGACTGCCTTGTTGCTATGTGAGCCCAGCCATGGACAGTGCAGCCAGTAAGCAGGAGGTGCACATCTTCTGCGATGCATCACACCATGAGTATGGTAGTGTGGGACACCTGCGCACAGAAGATACAGAGGTGCGTGTGGAGGTGGCCTTCCTGACAGCCAGGTCCAGAGGTCCAGAGTTGTGCGCTGCCCTCACTGGCACCCAGCTCGCTAACCTGCTAGTCCGAAAACTCACACTGGAGGTGTCCAGAGTGGTCATGTGGACAGATTCCACAATGGTCCTTGCCTGGATCCAGTCGGACTCCTGCCGCTTTAAAGTGTTTGCAGGAACTCGCATTGTGGAAAACAGGAGTTGACTGACAGCCAGGCCTGGCGCTACGTGGAGACAGCAGAGAACCCAGCGGATGACCTCACCGAGGGAAAACCCTATAGGATCTCACGGGTGAGAATCGTTGGACCCATGGCCCCCCCTTCCTGTGGCTACCATCTGACCAATGGCTAGCACACCCAGCCACAGGAAGTGAAGACATTACTGAAGAGCTGTGAAGGCCCACAACCTGTTTGGTTGCCACGGTAGCCACCATTGACCACTCCCTACCTGATGCTCAGCAGTTTAGCAGCTTCAGTGAACTGGTAAAGGCAACCGCGAGGTACCTTCATGGGGCGGCTGCTGATGCTGAGGAGACTCCCACAGCAGAGGAATTTAAGGAAGCAGAACTCAGCATCCTGCGGTCCGCTCAAAGAGACAGCTTCCCTGAAGAAGTCCAGTGCCTAGCAGCTGGGAAACCAGTCTCCTCATCCAGTCGTTTAATCACACTGGCTCCAGAATATGACACATTGCTTCAACTGATACATGTGGGCAGCCGACTGTGGGGGATGATGCAATCCATCCTGTTGTCCTTGACCCAAGACATGCTGTGACCAAGCTGCTCATCCAAGGTGGATAATGACCTGAAACACCCAGGTGCAGAACGACTCTTTGCAGAGCTGAGGAGAAAGGTTTGGATTCTTGGTGGCCGTGAAGCCATAAGAACAGAGCAGCGTTGATGTCCTGAGTGCCAAAGATGGAGAGCCCAACCAGTTAACCCCAAGATGGCAGATCTGCCTCCTGCTCGGCTCCAGCTACATCAACCAGCCTTCTTTTCCACAGGGATTGACTGCTTCGGTCCAATGCAAGTTAAGATTGGCTGTCGGAGTGAGAAGCTCTGGGGCCTGCTCTTTAAATGTCTAACGACAAGAGCTGTCCATATTGAAATGCTGTGCAGCATCAATACAGACTCTTTCCTGATGGCATTGAGGAGATTCATCTCCCGTCCTGGGAAACCAGCAGAGTTGCTCTCTAATCAGGGCACTAGTTTTAGGGGTGGAGACAGGGAGCCACAAGAAGCCTTCAACACCCTGCATCCTTCCCTACAAGCCCAGCTGGCAGACCACCAGATAAAGTTCTGCTTCAACCCACCCAGCGCTCCTCACTTCGGAGGCTCCTGGGAGAGGGAAACCCGGTCTATAAAGGCTGGCCTGACTGCCACCTTGGGCTCACAAGTCGTCAGTGAAGAGGTGCTGACCACTGTCCTGGTAGAGATTGAGGGCATTCTTAACTCCAAGCCCCTAGGCTACGTATCATCCGATGTGGCTGACCCGGACCCTGTCACCCCCAATCTGTTGCTGATGGGGCGGCCAGACCCCTCTCTAGCTCAGGTTGTGTACCACGACTCAGAACTGCTTGGCCGTCGGTACTGGAGGGCCTGTCAAGTGTTGTCCGACCACTTTTGGACACAGTTCCTGCGCCACTACCTGCCCACACTCCAAACCCGGTTTAAGTGGCAGTCAGACACCACCCTTTTTCAGCTGGGTACGGTCGTAATGATCGTCGACCCCCAATTCCCCAGAGCTTCGTGGCCTGTTGGGAAAATCAACAAGGTATTTCCTGGAACCGATGGCCTGATTGAACAGCAGTGATTGAGGTCAGGGACCATACCTACATTCGCCCCATAAGCCGTCTCATCAGACTTCCTGCTGTTCCGGACAAGGATGAACAGTGATTGATTCATTACTGCAAATTTGCTGGAGCAAATTTGGGGGCGGCTGTGCTGAAGATGTAGTTTGGAGGCCCAGCCACTTGGCGGTGCTGCAGCCAACTCGGCTGGGCCAGGACTTATATTCAAGAAGAAGAAGTTCTGTTATATGTCTGGGCAAGTCTAGTTTTGCAGTTGAAGTGAGTTGGTCCACCACTTATGTTCCTGTGTGTGTGCGTCCAGAGAAATGTAAGTTTATTGTTATTATTACATCTCTGAGAAAAGTTAGATAAATGTAGTTTTTGCTGGTTTATGTTTGCAGCTAGGCTGAAGACTCTTATATTTTATATTTATATTGTATATTATTTTGTGTATTTGAGACTACTGAATGCCGTTGCTTATTTATGTGTAGTCTGTTATTGTATTGAGTTAAGTGAGGTGTTATTATTTCTTTATTGTAAGTAAGCGCTTTAATGGCTACTTGTATTGTTTATTTCCAGAACCACACACATATACACAATGTGCGCTAATAAGCTGCAATAAAGTGCGGTAAAGTGACCAACTGCTTCATGAAGCCTTATTCATATTTAGGGCCCTATCTTGTGCCACCCGCTATCCGCTGCCACTACCCGCTACCCGCAAATTGCGGATTTAGGAGCTTCCGCTATCCCTAAACGGTATCTTGCGCCACCCACTATCCGTTATGCCGACTCTGTCATTTGCGCCTGGAGGTGTGTCCATGGGTGTGTTTCATGCGCTATCCCTAAAGTTGCTGTCTTGCGCACACACTTTAGGGATAGCGGATAGCGGGTGGTCAGGACCACCCGCTATCCGCTATCCCTAAAGTTTGGGCTGTTACGAGAGCGCGCCCAGGCGGCTTCAATGCGCGCCCCAACGGAGCCTCGCCACGCACACGGTCGGACTGATACCGGGACGCCGCCGGAATGGACTGAGTATATTACTCATATAGACTGTTTAGAGGAAAGACTGTTTTAATTGGACACTTACGCCAGCACATTTTGTTGTTTTATCATAAGCCAGCAGCTGTGCTATATTTTTATTTTTAATATTTTATTTGCCCAATCTACCTTGTCAATAAATTAGTTTACACATAGTTCCACCTCTGCCTCTTGTGTGTGTGTGGTGTGGCCCGGGGATTTTACTCAATCAGTACAACCTTGTGACACGTCCACTTGGACACATGTGGCTCCACCTCCCGAATTAACTCGCCTATAATATAATATATAATATGTATATAAAGCCAACTTGCTTTAGCCTCAGTAGAAGCCCTGAGAAAATCTACCTCCCTCTCTCCATCGGGGGTTTAGGATTTAGGATTTAGGATAGCGCATCCTGCCCTTAAAGGCAATGGCACCTGGCACACTGATTGGTTTAACTGGTGTAATGCCCAAAACACGCCTATGCATTGAGCCTCTGCAACATATATATTTGTATATATGTACAGTATCAGTCAAAAGTTTGGACACACCTTCTCATTTAATGTTTTTTCTTCATTTTCATGACTATTTACATTGTAGATTCTCACTAAAGGCATCAAAATTATGAATGAGCACATGGAATTATGTAGTAAACAAAAAAGTGTGAAATAACTCAAAACATGTTTTATATTCATGTGTGTGTGTGTGTGTGTGTGTGTGTGTGTGTGTGTGTGTGTGTGTGTGTGTGTGTGACTGAATGTATCTATCTATATGGATAGATATCTATAGATATATAGATATCTATACATGCACTCCTGATCAAAAGTTTAAGACCACAGCCTTTAAAAGCCCAAATCTTTGCAAAAATGTGGATTCAGTGTCATTTTCTGTCAGGTATCCACACTGTCATGACCTCCTGATGGCAAAGGCAAAAAAGCTTTCTCTCCTTGAACGCAGTCGGATTGTTGAGCTGCATAAGGCCTCTCGCAGCATGCCATTGCTGCTGAGGTTGGACGCAGTAAGACAGTCATTTTAAACTTCTTAAAAGATCATGAGGGTTATGGAACAAAAAAGTCAAGTGGTAGACCCAAAAAAATTTCACCGGCACTGAGCCGGAGGATCCAATTGGCTGTCCGTCAAGACATGGGCCGATCCTCGGCCCAAATTAAGCTTGTCACCGGTGCCAGCTGCAGTCCCATAATCATCAGACGGCATCTGCGAGAGAAGGGTTTTAAGAACAAAAAATGTCTTCAAAGGCCTCGTCTCCTTCAATGGCACAAAATTACCCATTTGGAGTTTGTACGAGAGCACCAAACATGGGAAATTGAAAGGTAGAAGAAAGTTTTATTCTCTGATGAGAAAAAATGTAACCTTGACGGTCCTGATGGCTTCCAACGTTACTGGCATGACAAGGAGATCCCACCTGAGATGTTTTCTACACGGCACAGTGGAGGGGGCGCCATCATGATATGGGGGGCTTTTTCACAATACCCGCCTGACAAAGGACCATCCTGCGTGTTCCCCTGATCTAAATCCAATTGAGAACATTTGGGGTTGGATGGCAAGGGAAGTTTACAAAAATGGACCCCAGTTCCAGACAGTGCCCTCCGTGAAGCCATCTTCACCACTTGGAGCAACATTCCCACTAGCCTCCTGGAAACACTAGCATCAAGCATGCCGAAACGAATTTTTGAGGTGATTAACAAGAATGGAGCAGTGACTCATTACTGAGTCCTTTTTTGAAAAATGTATTTCTGTTCTAGGGGGGTTTGGGTTTTTTTTGAGATATGGTCTTAAACTTTTGATCAGCTGATGAACAGCCTATTTCAGTTTAATGGTTGTTTGCAATAAATTGCTTACTCAATTTTTTTTTGTCTCACGCCCATTTCTTCTTTTTGCATTTTGAAGCTCGACTTAGAACCTTCTTAAGATCCAACAGTGCAAAATGTAAATTCTTCCAATTTTTCAACTGGTCTTAAAATTTTGAACAGGAGTGTTTATCTATCTATCTATCTACACACTACTCACAAAAAGTTAGGGATATTTGGCTTTCGGGTGAAATTTATGGAAAATGTAAAAAGTTCACGCTACAGTGATATTATATCATGAAAGTAGGGCATTTAAGTAGAAGCATACACTGGTGATTTCCTCATCTCAAACAATTTATTGAAACAAAAGCCAACAACAGTGGTGGGTATACCACAACAAAAAATGTCAATGTCTCAATAAGTTGTCATGTGCCCTTGAGCATCACTTACAGCTTGACAACACCGTCTCATGCTGTTCACAAGTCGACTTATTGTCTGCTGAGGCATGGCATCCCACTCTTCTTGAAGGGCGGCCCTCAGGTTGTTGAGGTTCTGGGGTACAGAGCTCCAAGCCTCTACACGGCGACTCAGCTGATCCCATAGGTTTTCTATGGGATTCAGGTCTGGAGAAAGTGCCGGCCACTCCATCTGAGGTACCCCAGTCTCCAGCAACCGTTCCCTAATGATACGACCTCGATGAGCTGGAGCATTGTCGTCCATGAAGATGAAATTAGGCCTGTGTTGTTCATGCAGGGGCACAATGACTGGATTAATGATGTTATTCAGGTAGTATGGGCTTGTCACTGTACCATACACAAAGTGTAGGGCAGCTCTGTACTGACTAGACACACCTGCCCACACAGTAACACCACCACCACCAAAGGCTCGTCTGGTGACAACAGTGGCTGATGCATAGGGCTCTCCTTGACGTCTCCAACATCGTTGGCGGTCATCATTTCTGCTCAACATGAATCGGCTTTCATCAGAGAACAGCACTGAGGCCCACTGGTCCCTCGTCCAGCGTAAATGCTCCCTGGCCCATGCAAGACGATGACACCTGTGCCTGGTGGTGTGGTCAGGTACCGTTGCAGGTCGTCTGGCACGCAGACCATGCTGATGTAAACGGTTTTGAATGGTCTGACGTGACACTTGGGTGCCTCTCACCTCCCTTAAACGTGCCTGGAGTTGAGTGGCATTCATCATCCAGTTCCGCAGGGCACTGTTCACAATGAAGCGGTCATCAGTGTGGGATGTGGCCAAAGGACGTCCACTTCTATGACTCTTCCAGTCTCTCTGTATCTCTGTTGCAACCTACTGATGACACTCTGTGACACTCTAAGCTCAGTGGCCAAACAAAGTGTGAACAGCATGATGAGGAGGACTGTTTAAATACCAATTCTAATTGAACCAGGAAATTTATTGGTCGATTCATGGATCAAACACCTGTTGTGAATTTTGCCGTTAAACTCCTTGTTAGAGAACAGCAACTTGTGCAAAAAGTACTGAAACATTGAACAGTTGGACATGTGCTTTCAAAAGTTTACAGAAGGTCACATTAAGTTCACCTGTAAAGGTTAGAATGCATTTTAGGTTCATCCTGAAATTTCACCCGAAAGCCAAATATCCCTAACTTTTTGTGAGTAGTGTATAACTGAATGTAGATAAAGATATAAAGATATAGATATATTCAGTTAGTGGAACTTGAAGAGTGTTGAAAACTGCTTTTCCAGTCTTTGAGTTTTGTCTTTTGCACTCCTTCCCCCTCTGTCCCAACTATAGAGGAGACTCAGCGGCTACATGGTGGCCCGAGCAGGAACTCCTACATGGAGCAGAGCTTTCATGGCCTGAACCCAGTGCTGCGACTGCCAGTGAGCCTGGGCACTGTGGAGGAGGCAGAGGCCAACGCTAGCCTGACAGGGGCACCACTGCGCCGCTGGGTCGACCAGCTGCTGGAGAGCCGCTGGTCCGCTGCTGACGTCTGTTCAATTGGCCCCAGTACCTGTCCCATTATGCGACGCTGCCACCTCACTGCCTGGAGCTCTGTTAGCCCTGACCCGAAGTCTGAACTAATCCCTCCGAGGAAGGACGGACGAATCAGGTAGCAGGACAGAATGAGGAATGGTGAGTGGATAAAGAGATGGACAATGACTTGTTTTTGTTGGTATTTATTTATTTAAAAAGTAGTTTGAAGACACAGATGAAGCGCTGGATGGGACTTTGAATATGAAACAGACTTGGATGCTGAAGGAAACCAACTCCTGTCATTGTTATTTGGGATAACAAAAGAATGTGTGTGCGTGTGTGTGTGCATGAGAGAGAAAGCGAAAGAGAGAGAGGGAGAGAGAAAGAGAAAGAGAACGAGAGAGTTGAAAGTGTGCGTCAGAACTCCATACCTCTTGTTGAGTTGTATGAATTTGTGTGTGTGTGTGTGATTGTGTATGTGTTTGTGTATGTTTGTGTCTCTTTTTTCTGTGCCATGTCTGAATCGTTCAGACTGCCTGAGACTTGAAATGTGTCTGTTGTGATACTGGAACTCAGAAGAAAATGACCTCAGTTTTCTTTTCTCTTTTCTTTCCATCATTCTGTCATCGTGTAGGGACTGACATTTGTGTGAGAGCATACAGTGGTATGTGACAGTATTTATTCAAAGATTTCTATAAATTAAATTAGTTTTTTAGTCAGTGACTAATATTTTATATGCTGATTTTGGTGCAGCAGGTGTTATTTTTTGGGGGAAAAAACTGATACAATATTGGCCTCTTTTTGTAAAGGCCCTTTCAAGCATTTGTCATGAAATGTGTCAGGATCTCATTAAATAGACTCCTCTCCTCAATGTCCTGCCTTCCCTGTTCTGATATGACACCAGAAGTTAGCAACTGACTATGTGGTGGAAAGAGATGTAACAGCCACCCTCATGAAGTTGATTTTGCATGAGGTCTTTTTCATACATTTCTGACATACAAAACCATTGAATTTACAATGTAGACAAAGAAATTCTGCCTTTTCTTCCACAGGAAAACCAAGTCTCTGCTAGCAGGATTTGCTTCATTAGTAAATAAATACTGATTCAGTTCTAATGATGAACAAAAGAAGGCTATTTTTATCCACAATTTTTGTGTACTCTGATCTCACTTGAACTGAACTTGAAGAAATTGGACCTCTAATATGACACACACACACACACACACACACACACACACACACACACACACACAAAGACTCTTATGTATGGTGGAATGGGTGTTTTTCTCATACATGACATTAAAAGCCTGTGTTGAATAAATGAATGCAATGATATTTAAATGCATAAATTAATGATAGTTAGTTCTGAGAAAACATGTCAGAATTATCTCATTTATTTAGAAACACAGAGCAGAATGTTTTGCCCATGACAACTGTTCTCAAAATTATTATTCTCATTAATTCAGAAAAACAGCAGATTGTTTCATGAAAATGTCTCTCAGTTTTGTTTTGTTTTTTTGACATAATTCTCTCAAATTTACAGAGAAACGGCAAAATTTCATTCAGAATTTAAATCTGAATTTTTGCCGTAACATTCATGACATGAAATTGCATTTAGATGCACCTTTAGGTTTTCATGGTGTTCAGTGCTGGACATTGTGCCAGACAGTTGAATAATCAACTTTGCCAACCTCTCCAATATATACAATCATTTTGTAGTATTTTTTTCATGAATAAAGAAGCCATTCTGAACAGTGCAAGTGGAATAAATATAACCAGTGTTATTGTTTGCCATGACAATGTTAATAGGACCAAACTGGAGACCAGTGCTATTTCCTGTAGTCTTCACCATGTATTGGAAATATAGAAATTGTATGGGTAGTACTGGCGGGAAGATTTATAGGCCTTTGATCACACAAGAGTATTTAATGGTAGTTCACCTTACCAAAGCAACAGCTGTAACATTCACTGATGATCACTGGCTGTTGTATGGATCTTTCTGTCCCTGTCTCCACAAGACATTAAAATGCGTCTTAGGTGATCCGATCACAAGTGCACAGCTCTCAATCCATTCATTCACACCTGACATTAAAATGGGCCTCCACATGTGTTTCACCTGCCCACTTGTGATCAGATCTCAGTTTCCTGCTCTATATGCAAATGAACACGCATCTTTTCCATTTGCAGGTTGTTGTTTTTTTAAGTTGGGGGTGGGGAGTGAGAGAGATGTAGTCACCTGAAATGTTTTTCACTTCACAGGTGTGCCTTGTCAGGGTTCATTTGTGGAATTTTTTGCCTTCTTAATGGGGTTGGGACAATCAGTTGTGTTGTGCAGAAGTCAGGTTGGTACACAGCTATAACAGCCCTATTTGACAACTGTTAGAATTCATATTATGGCAAGAATCAATCAGCTAAGTAAAGAGAAACGACAGTCCATCATTACTTTAAGAACTGAAGGTCAGTCAGGCTGCAAAATTGCAAAAACTTTGAATGTGTCCCCAAGTGCAGTCGCAAAAACCATCAAGCGCTATGACGAAACTGGCTCATATGAGGACCGCCCCCAGAAAGGAAGACCAAGAGTCATCTCTGCTGTTGAGGATAAGTTCATCCGAGTCACCAGCCTCAGAAATCGCAAGTTAACAGCACCTCAGATTAGAGCCCAGCTAAATGCCACACAGAGTTCTAGTGGCAGACACATCTCTACATCAACTGTGCAGAGGAAACTGCGCGAATCAGGCCTTTGTGGTCAAATAGCTGCTAAGAAACCACTACTAAGGAAAAGCAACAAGCAGAAGAGATTTGTTTGGGCCAAGAAACACAAAGAATGTCTATTCTTTGTGTGACTCTTGGTCTTCCTTTCCTGGGGAGGGCCTCATGTGAGCCAGTTTCGTCGTGACTGCACTTGGGGACAGATTCAAAGTTTTTGCAATTTTGCGGCCTGACTGACCTTGCTATTGACTCTTGTTTTGAGCTTCTGGTACCCCAGACACAGGTGTACCTGGGGGTACACCTGATTGGCATGTGATAAGCTGTTGTGGCACCATTTAATATGGAAATAAACAGGCAAATGTATAAGATTTATTGCCAAGAAGCATTACTACAACAAAGAAATAATCTACCAAACACAAATTTCCTTACTTTTTGTGTGATATATCTCTGAACATTTAAATCATAAGAGAAGTGACTTTCTCCACAAAACACTCTCAAACTTCTATTTATTTTCTCTTCCTGCGCTTCAAAAAGTCCATCTCACCTATTTGAAAGCACATTTTATGTTAGCTTGAATTTTTTTCATATAATGAATGAATTGGTGTAAATAAGTATTTTGTAAAATATGTAATAGGTGATGTACAGTTTTTAAGTTAATTACATATAAAGGTTCAACTAGGGCTGGGCCATATACCAAAAATTCACCGATACCGAAAGGGCATGTTCATGTCCCTTTAAGACACTGTACTACGTGTACAGTGTGTGTAGTCACATGACTCCACCTCCTCCAGTCTACAACAAGAAGGGAAAGAGAAGGGAAAGAGAGAAAGATGGAGGACGGTTCAAATGTAGACGGTTCAAATGTAGAAGCAGCTGCTGCTGCAGCTGAGGTAGCTGAAGTAGATTTAGTCGAGGACGACTTGCTTGTCATATTTTATACTTTTAAACTTGTTTTGATTGTCAGTTGTTCAATAAATTTAACTAAAAATATTTAATTTGTATTTTCTTCAATTATTCTCAGACAGCACTGAGTTAGAGTTGCACTTCTCAGGCATGCAAACTTGTCACCTTTCGGCTACAATCGCCATTTTTTTGGTCAATCGGGTCATTCACGTGAATCGCGTAGTTTAGAAGAGACGCCTGGCTTCCAAAGTCCGATTGAAAGTTTTAAAGTTAGTTTGAAGGAACCACCTTACGTTAAATTAGACCTTGCATAACATTATGCTTCGAGCAAAATGGCTAACGTTAGTTAGCAAGACAAGCGGGCCATATGATGCTGGAATTTCCATTAGCAAGATAGCGAACTAATTAGCCAGCTAACGTTAGCTAGTTCTAATGTTAATTCCAGCATGGTCTGCTTGTTTTGCTAACTAACTTTAGCCATTTAGCTCTAAGCATATGCTTGCTACGTAAGGGCCTAGTCTTCCAGCTAGCTAGCTAACTAGCAACTCCTGTTATAGGAGGGGGGGAACCCCCCCGGACCCCTGTGACACTGTCACCTTTTTTACTGTGAGGAGTTTGCATGTCTGACTTCAGTAAATACAGCAGTTATAGCAAGTAGGAATTATCGGCCACTTATCGTTACTGAGGTGAGGTGCTTAATATGTCATGATATTGATTTGAGGCCATATCGCCCAGCCCGAGGTTCAACTTCTTTGCATTGCACTGTTGGTACCACAAGTCATGTGACTGTTTTGAAGCATTTTAAGAGATGACATTGATGTATAATGTCTGGATTTTGTTAATGCTTCAGATTCAGGAGGATAATCACAATTGAGAGATTATCATTGTTCACTGATGGAATATTATCTAAGTAACTGTTGCAAGATGTGACTGTCAGCTCCTACTGCCTTCCTCTTTTGTCTCTCCTTTTTAGTGTGTTTCTCTCCATGTGTCAAATTTTTGTTCCCATCTTTTCATTTGTTATTGTCAATCAACTATCAGTGTATTTCTTCCTGTGCTTCTTCATTCTGTCTTGCTCACTGTTTCCATTACTGCTTGGTTTTTGTTTCTCTCTCTGGAAGTAATGGTGTTGTGCCTTAGCTGGACCCTCCGTGAAAGTATCAACAACTGCCTGAAATGTCCAAAAACTAAAAAAAAAAAAAAAGACCTGTTGTGAATGCCTTATGAATGACCTTACATTGTAAAAATAAAAACACAACCTCACTTTTACCAGTGCCATATAGTTAACATTAATGTATTTCTATATAGGTGGAAGCTAATGCCAGCAGAGATTAGAAAAAAAAAGTTTTTTTTTTTTTGGGCATTTCTACTTTATTTAATAATTACAGCAGAGAGAGACAGGAAATGCAGGTAAAAGAGAGGGGACAACATGCAGCAAAGGGACTGGAGTTGGATTTGAACCCAGGACACTGCAGTAAGGATGCAGCCTTAACTACGATTCAAGTATGATTTCACCCTCCTCTTATTAGCATAATGACAAAAAATATATATGGAAGGATACTCATGGTCTAATGTGCATCTATAGAGCCATCACATCTGGCTCCATCATTAAGGCCCACTGGAAAAGTAGCTGTTAGCAAACAATGGCTGAATACGGCCAAGCTAGAAAAAAAGAAATGTTTGAAAAAGCTCGGGGCGGTATGGTGGTGCAGTGGTTAGCATTGTCTCCTCACAGCAAGAAGGTCCTGGACTTGATTCCAGGGTCCTTTCTATGTGGAGTTTGCATGTTCTTCCCGTGTCTGTGTGGATTTCCGCCGGAAGATCTGGTTTCCTCCCATAGTTCGAAGACATGCATGTTATGTGAACAGAGAGATACCAGGTGTGAATGTGCTTGTTTATCTGTCTGCCCTGTGATGGACTGGCGACCTGTTCTAGGTGTTCCCCTGCCTCCCCAATGAGCACTGGGATAGGCTCCAGCACCCCCTGCAACCCTGATGAGGATAAGTAGTTGGAAAAATTAACGAATGAATGGAAAAGCTTGGAGTGGTGTGTCAGTATATCCATTCAGTAACATTCTAAGTGAATAGTGAAATAGGTTAATAGTGGATATGTTAATTTGTTTCCAAAGGTATCTTCCTGTAATAGTATAGCAGTCAGTGCTCCACAACACTGTGGGCCATGTTTTTGTGCTGCCAGCGAGTTACAAATGTAATTTGGTGTATAACTAGTTTTGGCATGTTTTCTTGGTCCAAACTAAACTCACCAGCACTGAGATGGTTGGGGTGGTGCAACTGGATGTCAATGTTGCCTTCACCCATCAAAAGCAGATCCTGCAATGTGCATTTTCTATTTTGGAGGCATTAGTTGACAGAGGCGTATTAGGCCAGAGGACTGTGGATGGTCCTCTTCACATCACATGAACTCCTTTATGTATGTTATGTTTGATTTTGTCACACAGATTCAAATTCTTGTCACAGTATAAACATGTAGGCTACTTGCACAGCAAAGTTCAACAATATGGTTTTATTTTGATAAGGGCAACAATTCCAGAACTGGGTTAGATTATAAACTATATGAAAGATGGACAATGCATCACCACTTCCTCCCACTGTCCAACCCTGAGGTCCAAATATCCTGGCAATGGAGGAAAAGCAAAGGCTGCCATCTTGTGTAGTTTGGAGCCAGAGTCTGTTCCTTAGTGCCTGGGAGTGTAGCGCTGCGGGCTCAAGGTCCCGCCCCTGAACTTTTTACATAGCCTGGACCTCCAATTTTACACTCTTGGGGTTGATTTTGCCACTGCAATTGATGGATTGTTAAATTAAGGTAAATAAAGTGACTATTATTAACCTTTACAGACTTTTTTAAATTTCATCCACTCACCCTGTTAAGGACTCATTGAGTCCTCCTGACAGTGGAAGGTATAACCTTTGGTAATGGTTAATGGTTTCATCTTTTCAGATTATTATTGTTTGGATATGTCACTGACTTTCATTCCCACCATTGCTGTGATAATTCAATCAATTAGACTGATAATTTAACCCTTTTATGGCCAATTTCCTTTCACACGCACACACACACACACACACACACACACACACACACACACACACACACACAAAATATATATTCTTTTAAACACCCCAAAATTGAAATATTTTATATAATAAAATATTTGTAATAATTTTTTTAATATTTTATATAAATACTTTTTACTATTTACTTTTTTTGCAGTGTAAGACTGAAGTAAAAAATAACTTTAACCCCGCTGAGGACTCATAAGTCGGGTTTACATCCAATATATCACATATTTTAACCGAACTTTAAGAAAATCGGCAAAACAAAATGCAAATTTATGCGCATTTCCATCCACTGCAGAAGAAGAGGGCGCAACGTGATGACGTATTACAGGCGCGTCAGTCAAAATAGTATTTCTTTGTTGTTTGTTTCCAGTATAGCATTAATACTGTTTTCTTTAATTAGTTCAAGAAAAGTTAAAGTCTCTTCTTAGGTCCAAACATACCGGGTGTTGTTGTCATCTGCCGCCATTTTTGGTCTATACAGTGGAGTGGAAAACACATGATTATAAACGTCACCGTTCATTCAGTAAACCTGTTTCCATAGCACTTATTTGCATTTTCCTTTTATCGATACACCAACTTTTCCCACTCCCCCAAGCGTAAAACTTTTTTGCAATATTTGGAGTTTTCAAATTTTCAGTGTTTCCATTCGGGTTATTAATGCGCAAATTGAAAACAGTAAAACAGTACAGTAACAACGGCGGTCAATGAGAGACCCATTGCAGCATTTCAAGGCTGGGAATTCAAGGTGGGGAATCCAAAGTGGGGACCTTTCAGAGCAGGGACAAAACCAAAACAAACAGTAGGAGCAGTACTATGTTTTTGCAGGTGCAGTTGTGGTAAAAGTATAGTGTATCCCCAGCTCTCAGTTCGGTCATTTAGGTCCTACCGTCAAGATGGATAGATGCAGGTACTCCAAGCGGGACATGTATTGTAAAAAGGTGCTTGAGTATTTGTGGTAGCTGGAGGAGTTGGAACGTCAATGTGAAGCCTTGGCTGCTGCCCCCAGCCAGACTAGATCTCTGTCCGGCCTCTCAAACTCGGAAACCGCCAGTAACCAGCACCCCCCACCCCCTCCTCCGTCACTTCTGACGACAAGAAGAAGAAGACTAACAGCATTGTTTCGAACCCCAACCACGTCCTGACCAGTGAATATAAATTATTACCATCAAACCGAAGATACAGAGTTCCACAGTTTCGAGATTAGACTGAAGCACTCTTTTGTGCATCAGTCAATCCTAAAACTGAACACAGAGCTTAATCCTCAATCTGAGGCACGGTGAAGGGTTATTGTTCTTCAGTCACTGTGACACTGTGTTTTTTTTTTTTTTTTTTTTTGTGTATAATGCTGTTTGTAAAATGTCATGTTAAATGTTTGTAAATGGAGCTACCAAGGTGCAAGACAAATTTCAGACTCGTGTCTGACAATAAAAGTAAAGTAGTAGTAGTAGTAAGACGAGAAGAAGAAAACCCCAGTGAAGTCAGGGAAGCCTCTGGTAGTGACTCTGGGTCCTCAGCCGAGGATTCACCGAGCAGCGTCTTGAACTCACTGGAAGATGACAAGGAGTGGCCGCTCCAGCCTGAGGAGAACTAGATAGATAGATAGATAGATAGATAGATACTTTATTCATCCCGCAGGAAATTCACAGTTTTTCAGCAGTATCCACAGATTACAGATTAAATAAAATAAAAAAGATTAAAAAAAATAAAGAATAAGATCTAAGTACAGCAGAATAAGATCTGAGTACAACAGAATAAGATCTAAGTACAAGCCAGTGTGCAAAAAGCAATGTGCAACAACAAAAAAAAAACTAGTCTGATCCCCACTGAGAAGGCAAGAAACGTTGGGTCACGCCGAGGATTTCCAAGTCAGGGATAACCACTGTCACTCTTCACCGACTCTCTGACATTGCCCGCTGACTTTTGTTACGCAGGAGGTCCTTGAGTTAGTCCTGAAGTGCACAACTCAGACCTCCAGCCCCGTTATGCTGGTGTCGGAATGGCCAAGCACACTACATACTATCGAGGCAATAGGTGAGAAAGATTTGGGTGCAGAGCCTCCTCCTAATAAATGCAATAAAGATTTAAAATAAAAGTTTATATGTTAATATAAGTTGATGATGTGTATGAAAGTTCAGTATAACATTTGTTCGTTTTTCCATATGCTAAATAGATGTCCTTGTCTGTCCTTGCCTGAGACTTAAGTGCATACCACCTTTTTTCACAGTCATCAGTGGTCCAGGTGATGAATGGGAAAGCTGCATTGATCTGGGGAGATATCTGTTCAAAACTAGTACCAATCTCTGAGATTAATTTAGAAGCAGCTGATTCCCTGATCTGGTGAGCCAGGATTTTTCTGTTTTTCCCTCTTTCTTATTAAATCTTTGACAAGCTCATGTAATCGAATTAGGTATCTCTGAAGTTCAAAGGAGATTAAATTCAGTTTGAAGGTAAAGTATTTCTTTATACAACTCGGTAAGGGAGAAAGTGCATATTGTTGAAGAATTTGGCTTGTCAGAGTGTTACGCTGCTCTTCATGCAGTCCTGTGGTAAATGCTTTTTGTGAAATAATCTGTCCTTGACTGTAGGCTATGCCTTAAGGGCTTTCCAGATCATGCTCTTAGAAATATCTGGTGTGTCATTTGTTGAGAGATAGAACTGTATTTGATTAGTTACATTATCAACAAAGGATTTGTTAGATAATAAGGTGTTGTGGAATTTTGGGAATTTTTTGGAAAATTGGGAATACTTCACATTCTATTCCAAATCAAAACATGAAGAAAAAATTATCAAATATGTTATTACTCTACAGAAAGTGAAGAAAAAGGAATATTAGGCTGTTCAAAAAAATAGCAGTGTCTGCATTTTTCTTTACAAACTCAAACATTTACTGTATAAACTGAAAAATGCTTGAAGATTTAGCTTTCCTGTGAATCACTGAACTAATATTTAGTCGTATAACCATGGTTTCTGAGAAATGCTTCACATCTGTGTTGCATGGAGTCAGCCAGCTTTTGGCACCTGTGAACAGGTATTCCAGCTCAGGACGATTGGACTACATTCTACAATTCCTCTGCATTTCTTGGTTTTGCCTCAGAAACAGCATTTTTGATGTCACCGCACAAGTTTTCTATTGGATTAAGGTCCAGGGATTGGGCTGGTCACTCCACAACGTTAATCTTGTTGGTCTGGAACCAAGATGCTGCTCACTTATTGGTGTGTTTGGGGTCGTTGTCTTGTTGAAACACCCATTTCAAGGGCATTTCCTCTTCAGCTTAAGGCAACATGACCTCTTCAAGTATTTTGATGTATTCAAACTGATCCATGATCCCTGGTAAGCGATAAATAGGCCCAACACCATAGTATGAGAAACATCCCCGTATCATGATGCTGGTGCCACCATGCTTCACTGTCTTCACTGTGTACTGTGGCTTGAATTCAGTGTCTGGGGGTCGTCTGACAAACTGTCTGCAGCCCCTAGCCCCAAAAAGAACAATCTTGCTTTCATCAGTCCACAAAATGTTGCGCCATTTCCCTTGAGGCCAGTCAATGTGTTCTTTGGCAAATTGTAACCTCTTCAGCACGTCGTTTTTGCAACAGTGAGACTTTGCGGGGGCTTCTTGTCCATAGCTTGGCTTCACATACGCCTCTTCTAATTGTTAGAGTACTCACAGGTAACTTTAGACCTTCTTTGTTCTCCCTGGAGCTGATCATTGGCTGAGTCTTTACCATTTGGGCTATTCTTCAATCTATTTGAATGGTAGTTTTCCATTTTCTTCCACGTCTTTCTGGTTTTGGTTGCCATTTTAAAGCATCTGAGATCATTTTAGCTGAGCAGCCTATCATTTTCTGCACTTCTTTATATGTTTTCCCCTCTCCAATCAACTTTTTAATCAAAGTACGCTGTTCATCTGAACAATATCTGGAACGACCCATTCTACTAAGATTTTCAGAGAAATGCACCATAACCAGCATGTACAACATTTGCTGCCTTCGTCCTTGAATAAGGGCCACCTGTTTCACACCTGTTTTTTCACAGAATGAATGACCTCTCCAATTGAACTCCACACTGCTATTATTTTGAACACGCCCTTTTCAATTAATGATTCAGTTACACAGAATCAGCAGCATGCAAGTCATGACTGTTGGATCTGTTGGTTTTCTATTACTCTACTGCACCTACTAGTAAATTATTTGCCATGTAGGAATATAATTTCTACCAAAAACAGTGATTGATGTGGTTAGTGATGTTGAACTGCTATTATTTTGAACACAACTGTATGCTGCAAACATAATTCACTCTGGACCAGGTTATGTTCAGAGTTTGGCTTAAAATTGTCTTTTTTTCCCTGTTTTCCTCAGGTAATATGGCTATTTACTAGGGATGAGCAAGTACACCACTATCTGTATCTGTATCTGTAAGTGGGCGGGGCTTAACCCAGAAGTTGGCTGCGTTTGACCAGAAATGGTGGGGCTTAACCAGTAGGTTATTTTAAGCCTGAAATTGATACGGGTTGATCAGAAGTTGCTATATTTATTGTTTATTGGGAAACTATTTACAGAACAGCCTCAGAAGCTTCAGATAAATGTTTTTGATCACAATAGTTGTGGAAAATCCCTCTCTCACCTCTCTGAACTTTCTACTTGCCACCTCACTTGTGTAGGCGGAGCCCAAGAGGTGGGTGGAGCCCACAGGTGATAAATTCATGCAGCTCACTTTCAGTCATTCTTTGGCTGAGAACAAAGGAGCTGGCTGTCCCTGTGGTGATCATCCCTCCAAATGCTGAGCTGTGTATTTGATATGTGAGTTTTATTGAGTTGGCTTTCTTTGGTTTAAATGCATAGATTTGATCTAGTTACTGTTATATTTAACCTTACTTAGTGGTTATTTCTCCCCTTATTTCTTTATTCATTGGTTCTTAGCAGTACTGTTTGAATCTATGGGCTCTAGTTTCGCAGACCAGGCGAGGCAGATGCGCTTCGCCAACTGGGTGTGGCCAGGCAGATTTTCCAAGTTTGGCACACCGTTCTCGGTGGCGCAAGTATTCCGCCGTCCCTTCTACCGGCGGAGGTGAGGAGAGAAGGCATGGAGTGGGTTTGACACAGCCGATTCACATGTAACCAATCAAATGAGCCCCTGTCCTTGCCTTTAAAATGTGCTGCGTGAAGGCGTAATGAAAGTTTACACAGCTGACATGGAGGTCTATTGCCGCAGGCGGAGCGGAGCTCAGGAGACAGGCGCGGAGCGGAGACCGGCGAGCAGTGCGGACACGTCACCAAAACCTCACAGGCAGGCTTCCGGAATGTCAGGCACATGAACAATGCAACAAATACCGAAAAAAGCACTATTCAATGCTACGATCACAATCAGCACATACATATATCTCCATATCAACTGTCCCGTCACAGCTGATGTCAAAGGAGATTGGCACCGTTTGTGCTGATTGTGAGGTTTTGGTAATGTGCGCCAGGCAGCCAAACTTCGACTGCGCCGGCTCCGCTCCACCTTGCGCTGAAAGTAGACGTGGTTTCAGATGGCGAGCTTTTGGCACACCTCGGCGAAGCCTTTTGGCACGAAACTGTCACTGCGCCAAGCCAAATCTGTCGGCACCTCCCCCCGCTGCGCCGCCACTCCCATCTCAGCGAACCTCCGCCTGCGAAACTTGGAAACTGTCCGCCTCTGCCGTTTCGCCGGTCGAAACTAGCTCTGCGCGGGGTTCGCCTCACTGCGCCACCCCACGCTGCGCCGGGAAACTAGAGCCCTATGACTTTGTTGGATTATGAATTACTCAGTTTAGGATTTCATGTTTAGTTTAACATCTTTGTTATCCTTTGTTTTCTGTTTGCCAGACAAACCAGCTCTCATAAGAATAAATATACTGGACTGGAACTCCTGCCCCTGCTCATTTGTTTTAACTGACAAGCCATTGTGTTGATATCATTCCTGCACCATATACTAGAAGTAATATTCTTCAATAGTAAACAAACTATTTACAGAACAAGCTTTTTATAAACACAGAGCATGAATATTCTTAAGTGCATCAATGAATACAACACATGCAGTAGACAATTATAAGTACTAGAGAGAGAGTGTATATATACTAGGCAAAAAAAAAGTTCTGCACCGCTTTTTCAGTCTATAATTTCTCCCCTTTATTTATACCCAATAGTGTATCTTATACCGTTGTAAAGCCTGATTCGTCTTCTTTCCAATGAGATACAAATTGTAAAGATCCTGCATTTCTGGAATGAGTGACACCGGTAATTATGTGGGAAGCGACCAATTTATTTTTTTGACAAAATCCCCTGCAATATTTTTTCAGTTGATCATTTCTCCCATTTAACAATACTGATTGGTGTTGTCTTTTATACCATTAGAAAGCCTGATTAGTCCCCTTTTCAATGAGAAATAAGTTGTAAGGATTGTCAATCGATTGGTATGACCAACATGGCTTAACATGTCCCCCCGCCCCCAGTGAATAAGATATCTGCAGTGCAAATCAGGAATGGCATGAGATAACATAGATGGAAGAGACTTTATAATTAGGGGTCCAAGCCCGAATGGGCTGGGAGCCACGCTGCACTTGCTATTGTTTTTGTTCAAATTTTTATTTGTATTGGTAGTAGTAGTAGTAGTAGTAGTAGTAGTACAGGTCGAATTATTATTATTAGGCACACTTGCAAGCGCTCATACCTCATTTAGTTTAATTTTTGTTGTCATTTTAGACAAACAAAAATGGCACCAGACCCTTTAACATCCCACACTGAGGTTAAGAATAACTGTAAATATCATGGAAAATCTGGAAATCAAGTCCTGCCTAGGGTTGCAAAATTCCATGAATTTTCAAAATTGGAAACTTTCCATGTGAATTAACGGGAATAAACTGGAAATTTGCAAAATTGCAGATTAGCCTGTATAAGGGAATTTAAATGTGGCTGAAGCGAAAACAACCAGATTTAATACAAATTCAATTAAGTTTCTGCCCTGCACTGTGCATTCCTCCATCACATGCACAAATCATTTCTAGAATCCTGAATCCTAGAATTTGAGCACACAAGCTACATTTGATCAAGTAAGTTTTGATGATTTTACTCAGTTAAATGTATTTGATCTATGGTATTAAAGTTTAACTTGCAAAAAATGTTTTATTCAACATTCACATTTTTTGTTGTACAATGAAAGAATTGATTAAAGTTCTACCCACAACAAAATCAAGGTCAAAAAGGTCATTGTTTAAATTTGTATTTCTTTGCATGCACATCTGCTTATGACAATACAACATTTCCAAAGTTCCCCAGCTTAACGTCCCATGGAAAGTTTCCGGAAAGTTTCTGGAAATTTACCAGGAATTTTCCGCCCCTTTGCAACCCTAGTCCTGCCTACTGTGATTTCAGGCTTATTTTTCATTTGAGAATAATATAAATACATGGAGGGCACACTATAGCATTGTAAAATTACGAAAAATAGAAATATTAAATGAAATATGTTCAAATATGATCAAATAACAAACCAGCACAAGGTTTCAGAGAACTGTTGTGTTTTCTTTTTCCACAATCAGCAGGACCCAAATCTACATTACTGGGGACACCTGCATTTGCCATTGGGAGCCCATCAGGACCAACCCTAGTCTGGATGTCCAGGGGCCTCATTTATCAACCGTGCGTACGCACACGTGTGCATAATGAGTGCGTAAGTTTTTAATACATCTTCTGATGCTCGAACTTGGACACATCATCAGTGTTGTATCCTGGATTCACTGGGTGTTTCGGGTCGTGCAACAGACACTCTCCTCCAGGCGACCCAACCGAGGTTGATCAAGCCTGTCCAAGTGGCATACAACTACTGACCCCACTGGTCAACCCTCTTCAGCCACAGTCATCTAGATGCCTCCTCTGCTGCCTCTGTGTTGTTGCTGATGGCTCTTCTCCTCCTCAGACCTCTGATGCCTAGGGTTCTGTAGGCCTTGTTGAGGGAGGAGCCAGCAAACCCCCAACTGCCCACCTCCACTGGCATGCATCTGGTCTTCCAGCCATTCCTGCGACAGTCCTCCACCAGCTCCTGGTACTTTGCCCTCTTCCTCTCTTGCACCTCCTCCATCTGCTCCTCCCATGGCACGGTTAACTCCAGCAGGATGAGCTGTCTTGAGGCGTCAAAGACCAAGATGATGACTGGTCTCAATGAGGTCTGGGTGATGTGAGATGGGATCCTCAGCTGCCTCTCCAGGTCAACTGTCATCACCCAGTCTCGTGCTGTAGACAGCAAACCTGCAGAGCAGTTTTTGGGTCTACTCTTCCTTGACAAACTCAATTTTCCTGGCTGTGGTGTGGGTATATCTGCTGTCGCTGATCCCCTTGCTGATTGACTCAGGACCTGGTCGTGTCTCCAGTGATAACGCCCCTCGTCCAGTGCCTTGGAGCAGCTGCTCAGGATGTGCTCGAGAGTCGCATGCAAAGGGCGCATGCAGGTGTGTCTATTTCTCCCCATGTGAACAGGTTGGATGGACTGGGGAGGACATTGTAGACCCCCTGAATCAAGAATTTGATTCTCTGGGGGTTCCACCTCCACATGTCCTGCCATGTGACATTCCTCTCCATTGCCTGTTCCCATCTCAACCAGGCACCCTGTTGTCGCATTGCCACGGTTTTGGTCGCTCGCTCTTCCTCCACTGAAGCGCGCACCTCTGCCTGCACCAGTTTCCGTCTCTCCCTCCCGCTGACGGTGTCGTATCGGCCAGATGTTGAACTCTCAAATCCAGCTAAGGCCTGCGCCACACTCCCAAGAAGGGCCTTGTGCTGAAGTCGAGCTTCTGCCTGCTGGACTGCCTCACCTGCAATCCACTTCCTCCCCGTCCTCACCTTGATCCCTGCACCGGACACTTTGGCGTCTCTCGATCCGGTGTAGAGTTCTCATATTCTGCCCGAACCCGACCCGACCCGACATTTTCGGGTCGGGTCGGGCCTAAAATTTAGGTGAATTGGGCAGGTCGGGTCGGGCTTCGGGTTCTGTGGGGGATTTTTTTTTTTTTTTTAATAAAAAATTATGTGTTCTGTTATTGATTATGACGTTTCATTTTTATGTTACTGGTGGAGAGAGTGAGAGACTGGATTGGATTTGGAGGCTAAACTTTTAGTGACAGACAGACAACCAGCTGTGCGAGCGCAGCGCAAACAAGTGAGAGAGAGTTGCAGCAGTATCCCGCTGTGCTGGCAGACTCGGCAGCAGGGACGGTTTTTGCTATGGGCAGTGCAACTGCCCAGGGCGCAATCTACTTGGGGGCGCACGGGAAAAAAAAATCTCCAGTTTTCTAGACTACCGTATTGCCTCGCACATGCCGCGGCACCATCAGTCGGCATCAGGCGGGCCGGCCGCGGCACCATCCGATACCGCGCCCACCCGTCAGGTCTGCCGGATCTGACAGCTGAGCTGCCTGATGCTGGCTGGTGCCGCGGCCGGCTCGCCTGATACCGACTGATGGTGCCCCGGTGCCGCGGCCGACCGGCTCTGCTAAATAAGGGCGAATTTGGCGATTTTTTTTTTTTCGGGCTTTATCGGGCTGTCGGGCCTAAAGTTCGGCTAATTAGTTGGGTCGGGTCGGGCCTCGGGCTGGCCCAGTCGTGTCCGGGTCGGGTCGGGTCGGGTCTTAATTTTCAGGCCCGATGAGAACTCTAATCCGGTGTACTGCAGGTGTTCTCGTGCTCGTGCCACCATGAATTCCTCCTTCCTCCTGTGTGGCAAGCCCAGTCATCTACGCAGACAGCTGCTCACCTTGCACTCCAAGCCTTCCACTACCATCATGGGGACTTTATAAATGAGTAGAGGCCAGAGGATTCTTGGGCGAAAGCTTTTTACCACCATCCAAGGGGACCAGCAAAGTTTGAGGATGAGGTGTGGTACTCTTTGGAGCCGATAGAAAAAGCCTCGGCAAAAGCCCCCGAAAATTGGGGTTGAAATTATACACTACTCACAAAAAGTTAGGGATATTTGGCTTTTGGGTGAAATTTATGGAAAATGTAAAAAGTTCACGCTACAGTGATATTATATCATGAAAGTAGGGCATTTAAGTAGAAGCATACACTGGTGATTTCCTCATCTCAAACAATTTCTTGAAACAAAAGCCAACAACAGTAGTGGATATACCACAACAAAAAATGTCAGTGTCAATAACTTGTCATGTGCCCTTGAGCATCAATTACAGCTTGACAACGACGTCTCATGCTGTTCACAAGTCAACTTATTGTCTGCTGAGGCATGGCATCCTACTCTTCTTGAAGGGCGGCCCTCAGGACATTGAGGTTTTGGGGTACAGAGCTCTGAGCCTCTACACGGCGACTCAGCTGATCCCATAGGTTTTCTATGGGATTCAGGTCTGGAGAAAGTGCAGACCACTCCATTTGAGGTACCCCAGTCTCCAGCAGTCATTCCCTAATGATACGACCTCGATGAGCTGGAGCATCAAACACCTGATGTGATTTTGCCGTTAAACTCCTTGTTAGAGAACAGCAACTTGTGCAAGAAGTACTGAAACATTGAACAGTTGGACATGTGCATTCAAAAGTTTACAGAAGGTCACATTAAGTTCACCTGTAAAGGTTATAATGCATTTTAGGTTCATGCTGAAATTTCACCCGAAAGCCGAATATCCCTAACTTTTAGTGAGTAGTGTATAACTTTGTTTAGCCTTAATGTTACTGGTTACTTTTATTACTTTTGCTGCTTAGCCACATTAATAGGAGTTGATGTTAACTTGGAGTGACACACCCCCAGCTGAAATGAAATATCTGCCGGTGAGTTCATAAAAAAAATAGATGTTTGTTCTGGCGCCGACACTGGAAAGCAGTAGCCAATGCACGGCACCTGTTAGATTAAAAATGACTGAGAAGTCGGCAGAAGTGTAACTATCAGCCAATGAAAAAAATATTTTTTCCAGCGGATATTCTAGTTACAACACGATTGAGCTAGCAAAGCAGTTTTGTGTTGCTATGTTTGGTATTTATTCAGTTTTAGGAAAGTTCTTCTTCTTCTTTTGATAAGTTATCCAGCTCTCCAGCTCCGACGACTTTTCGTGGAGTCGTTGCAGGAAAGACCACATCGGAGTTGACATTAGTGATGTGCAGATCGATACTGAAATATCGATACCTCCAGTACCAGATCTTTATGCTCTAAAAATCGATTCTCAAGTCAAAATATCGATACTTTTGATATTTCAGTCATTTGAGGTAATGTATATCATTAACAGGAACACAGTGGAAAGTAACTAAACTATTGAGATCTTGTCTAAATGACACACAGTTGCTGGGAACTACTTTTTCTTCCGACTGGGTAAGTGTGTAATGCATAAGCTCAGTCAGTCAGGCACTCAGTCTTAGTCTGTAGACACAATGGCAGAGTGTAAACAGACTCATGTGGAGCTATTTCAGTTCCACAAACCTCCAAGACGCGGTTTGTGATGTTTGTGGAAAAACGGTAAGGAGTTGTGGCAACACAACAAACCTTGTGAAACACCTCAGGTTAAACCACAACACAGAATACGAGGCATTTATGATGAGGTGGACAGAAGAGGAGAGCACAGTGTCAGGTGCTGCTGCTTGGGCAAGACAGACATCTCTGGCGGAGTCCTTCGGTGCTGCAGGCAGGCACTATCCAGGTACAGAGGGAGAAAATGTGGAGCTTTAAGCGGCGCTAAGCAATGTTGCTGTTGTAGTTGTTCAAATTAATAAATATGGTTATGAAATAAGTAATGAAATAATTACATACTTCAACAAATAGCTGCATGAGTACAGCTTGGAGTAATAATATGTGTATCACTGAGATAATCTCACATAGGCAAAAAAAAAGCCTAGATTTATTCAGGTAAGGTTTCCTGAAGAATTGATCATTTAAAGTGGATTACATAGACTAGGTGTCATTACATTATTTTTCTTTGATTGAAAATGTTTTGATTGAAGTTAAGTTTTTTTTATTTAAAATATTTTTTGGATTGAAGCAACTTTTTTTTGATTGAATAATAAAGACACATCTACCTTCATAGAAGACATGTTATGTTGGACCTTTAATTGTTTCAGCACTTTCAGCAAAAAGATGGGATGAAAAATTTGAGCCCTGGTCACTCTGGATAACTTTTGGTATCCCAAAAATATAAATAAATTGTGACAGCGCTTTTACAACTGACTTTGCCGTGATGGATCGCAGAAGAAATGCAGCTGTATAATGCGTGCTTTGACACATCACTGTAAACAAGTAGTTGCTACCAGATTTGGGATGAGGTAAAGGACCGACACAATCAATCACTAGGTGCTCAAATGGCTTGGATGGGATAAGGTGGAGCAGGATTTATTCCCTGATGGGGTTTCCCCGTGACCTGACAAGTGGAACAAGATTTAAAAAAGTGCGACACATCCTTCTTCAAACGAGGCCAAAAGAAATATCGTAAAATGTAGTTGTATGTTTTACAAACACCAAGATGTCGCAACTGGTCATGTAATGTCTTAAGGACCTCATGAAATTTCTCAGGAACCTGAAAAACTGGCATTCCGACAAAGCTTACACCATGTGGCGACCACTGCCTCACCAGGAGACCCTCCTGCAGCAGGTAGCCACCAGCAGCGTTTCTCTCATCCTCCTTGGAGAGGACAGCGTCAAACAGCTGGCTCAAGGAAGGATCAGCTTTCTGCTCTGCCCCTAGAGCACTGCGAGAAATGGACAGCAATGAGTCAGGGACATTAAAGGCCCCATGGCCTGAAAAATGCAATTTTCGTTGTTTTTGCGTGATAGGGAAGGTCTTGAGGCCACATAAATACTGTCCCATGCATTTCACCTATGATAAATGGAGATGTGCGCACAGCCCGTTTTTTGAAACTGTCACTGTAAAACAAGCGAACTGCACTTCCTGTAAGTCTTGACGTCAGTGTCTGTCCTGACGTCAGTGACTCCGCCCACAGCGCCTGCGCCCCAAGGCAACCATCTACCATTAACCATTTAGCCTCAACTCCCCGGCCAACAAGCTACCTAGCTAGCGAACTGAGCCACTTAGCCTCAACTCCCCGGCCAACCAGCTACCAAGCTAGCGAACTTAGCCACTTAGCCTCAACTCCCCGGCCAACAAGCTACCAAGCTAGCGAACTTAGCAAATACCCTTCCACTGACAGGGCAACAAGTTCACAACATCTTGTAATAAACGGATTTGAGGTTGTTCGGTTTCTCCTGCCGTCTGTGGTTCGGGATTGTACGGTCGTATAACATCACACTCAGGGTCCCGGATTCACGGGTCCTGCAGGGTCTTAGTCCAAATTTGCTCGTCTGTTGGGCTCATTTCAGCGCCGACTGTTTTATCAACCCGACACAATATAATGCCGGCTTCGTCTGTGGTTTGGGATCGGAGTCGGGCTCAAATACGTACGGTTGTATAACATCGCGCTCGGTGGTAGCCATGACAATCATATGTAGCGGGTCCTGGCTAGTACTCCGCTGACAGATAGATAATCCTGGACAGGAGCGCTGGAAACACAGGACAACAATAAGTGATGCAGAACTAGGGTTGGGAACCGGAACCGGTTCTGAAATTGAAGAAATGGAGCCGGATCCATCATTTTCACAAAACCGGTTCCCGTAACGATTCCTGGAATTTCTCATCTGCATCTGCATTCATTTTGCTCAGTTGTGTGCACTGAAGCGACTGTGGTGACGTCACGTCACCCACAAGACTGAGCGGGCCGGGGTGGATACGCCCCCACTGCACTGCTATGAAGAATGACGGACCGTCATTATCAAGCGAGGCAGCAGGAGTGCAGCCCTGCAGCGTAACCAAACAATGTCGAAGCCAGAAAAACACAAACGCTCCAAAGTGTGGTTGTACTTTAAGAGAGCTGAAAATGAGCACAACTTAACTAGGGCCCTATAATTTCCGCGAACACGGAATCGTGGAATTAGAAAAACAACTGCACCGGCACCGTACGAGTCCAAAAGACAAAGAAACTTTCCAGGCTATAGCAGCGCACTGACATGGATTGTCTAACAAAGTGAAGAGTTGCCACTCCGCTCTATTTTCACTGGCTAACAGCAGCACACTGACAGCTTAGCTTGTCTATTCAGAGAAGTGGTATCACTTCGGCTTATTTTTCATATTCAATCTGTGTTATCACAGGTATACTCCTGCCCATTCATTGGTTGTTGAATTGTTAAGTCTGTTTGATAGGTAATTTACATTTTTAAAACAAATAATAATTTAACATATTGTTAAATTTTTGGAGTCAAGCTTACTAGTAAACATCTACTCCTTCAAGATAATTTATTATGTTCTACAACTCATAAACATACACTAACACTGCATTACACTAACACTACCCCCCTGTCTGTACTTAGTTACAACTTACTCAACTGCTGTTAAATTGGCTCTAAATTAATCGTTCATTAATATAATGTTACATTTTTCTATAGAAAGTTCCGATAAGAGTAAAACGAGCTGCAACATTCAAGTCAATCCGTTCAAGCTGGCAGCAGCTTGTTGTTTATTACTTGTTTATTTTAAGTATAATGGTGTCATAAAAAAAATACAAAAATGTATATATTTGGAACCGTTATCGGAACCGGCAGGAACCGGAATTGTTAAGAGGGAATCGTTAAAATCCAAACGGGTTCCAACCCTATGCAGAACCACTACTGCTCATTCTCCAAGTCAGTCGGATTATTTTTATTCTCACATTCATATTAAACTTTCCACTGCAATCATAGATTATTTCTGTTATTTTTGTTTGCATTAAAACACTGGTATATTAACCACATTTGAATGACCTCGACATAAATGTCTATTTTGTTCACATATTTTCCAAGAAATAAACATTCAAAACATTCAAATCAAAATTTATACTAAACCAAAGATAAACACTTTCCCTTAATCATGCTATCTGTCTATCATAAATCACATTGTATATCATTAATCAAATTGCGGATTTAGGAACTTCCGCTATCCCTAAACGGTATCTTGCGCCACCCGCTACCCGCTATCCGTTATGCCGACTCCGTCATTTGCGCCTGGAGGTGTGTCCGTGGGCGTGTTTCATGCGCTATCCCTAAAGTTGCTATCTTGCGCACACACTAGGGATAGCTATCCGCTATCCCTAAAGTTTGGGCTGTTACCAGAGCGCGCCCAGGCGGTTTCAGTGCGCGCCCCGACGGAGCATCACCACGCACACGGTCGGACTGATACCAGGACGCCGCCGGAATGGACTGAGTATATTACTCATATAGAGTGTTTAGAGGAAAGACTGTTTTAATTGGACACTTACGCCAGCACGTTTTATTGTTTTATTATAACTTAACCCTAACCCTAACCCTAACCTAACCCTATTGCACAAATAGGAGGTAATTAATTCTCCTCATCCCAGGGGTGTTTCCCGGACTGGGCTACACACCCTGGGCCTGAAGAAACCATACCTCCAGCAGCTGTGCTATATTTTTATTTTTAATATTTTATTTGCCCAATCTACCTTGTCAATAAATTAGTTTACACATAGTTCCACCTCTGCCTCTTGTGTGTGTGTGTGGTGTGGCCCGGGGATTTTACTCAATCAGTACAACCTTGTGACACGTCCACTTGGACACATGTGGCTCCACCTCCCAAATTAACTCGCCTATAATATAATATATAAAATGTATATAAAGCCAACTTGCTTTAGCCTCAGTAGAAGCCCTGAGAAAATCTACCTCCCTCTCTCCATCACGGGTTTAGGATTTAGGATTTAGGATAGCGCAGCCTGCCCTTAAAGGCAATGGCACCTGGCACACTGATTGGTTTAACTGGCGTAACGCCCAAAACACGCCTATGCATAATATAGCGGGAGGTGCACAAGATAGCAACTTTTACGGGGGAACGCCTCTTCCTAAATCCTAAATCCGCAAATAGCGGGTTTAGGGAGTCTGGCGCAAGATAGGGCCCAAATTCTCCATTATCAGAATCTCCAGAAAAAGGCAACACAGAGGTCAAACTATATGAGTCATATGCAGCTGTCTCTCTCAAGATTTTTACCAGTACACTGTTACCTCCCACCAGTGACGCGCAGCCTTCGGACACAAATGATATGTCGATATCGGAGCTTATGGGAGAGATAGTGATGCTGGTGTCTTCTCGAGGAGCCACTTTGGATCCCAGTGATGAGGGAAGTGTGACATGGCAGGATGCTGTCGTCCAACAAGGCACATTACATTAAAAAGGCCACAAAAGCCTGTACACAATAGCTCAGTACAGCACATAATCCATTTCAAGTTCAATCTTGTCAGTTAAGTAAAATGAAAACATGGTGATATTTTGTGTTTTATCCAAGGGATAGCACTTGATTAAATGTAAATAGTTACAGTCCAAAGATAAACATAGCACTTAAATCACTGTTATGTGGGAAATTAAGATTCCTTATCTCAAAGTTTCATTTTCTGGTTAAAACGTTTAAAAAGTCAAGCATACTTAATACAGACTTTCATGTACTTTACCAAATACAACATCTACAGAAAGATTGTTTATTGATGGGATAGCCCCTTGAGATGAATCATCTCGTTTTCGAGGGGGTCGAAGAGGTCAGTAAGAAACTTTTATTCAATGAAAGAACTGGCAAATTACAAGAGATAACAGTGTAATCTACTGTTAACAATAAATACAACAGTGTGAGCACATGTAAACAATTCATAACAAGCACTTGAATATGAGCTCCATAAAACAATAAAGTGCACAAATCTGGGCACATGTAAACAATTCATAACAGAATGTGAGCTCCACAAACAAATCAATAAACTGCAAAAATTCACCAAAATTCTTACCAAGAATATTTGTCTTATTTCTAGTCAAAATGTCTCATTTCTAGTCAAAAAAAATCTCGTTACACTAAAAATAAAACACATCACCTGAAAAAGTAACTGTTTTTTTAGACAATTTTCCGCTTTCCACTCAAACAAATTTTCACCTGAAATAAGTAGAAAAATCTGCCAGTGGAGCAAGATTTTTTGCTTGTAATAAGAAAAAAAAAAACACTTGTTCCACTGGCAGATTTTCCTACTTATGTCAAGTGAAAATTTGGCGAGAAATTAAACATTTTGGCTAGAAATAAGGCAAATATTCTTGATAAGACTCTTTACAGTGTAAACAGTGTTACCTCATGTAAACAAAAAATGAAGTACAAATGAACATTGTCATTCAGGAAACAGACAGTCCATCATCTGGAAAGTGTAAAATGTGTTTGTAAGATTTGTTTGTAACCACTGTGTAATCTGTGTCTAACCTTGTCACAGACACAAAAAGCCAGACAAATACCCACAACAAAGCATCAGTTGCTGTATTTCTTGTACTAGCCGTTTGGCGTAAGGTTCAGGAAGTTGAAGCAAAAAGCTGTTGAGATAGGTTGTGAAAGTTGTATACATATTTTTGTTTGCCTGAGTCTCCTTGCAAATTTCTTCCAGCCTCTGGAGTAGTGCAGTGTCAACTGCATTTGGTTCCTCGCTTTGCTTCCTCTTTTTTTTTTTTCACATGTGATGATGTCCCAGATGGATTAGGAGCAGGAGGGAGGCTTGTGACATCAGAGGAAGATGTTGTACCTGAGCTTGATGCAGGTGAAGGAGGATGATTGATGGTGTGCAAACTTGAAGTACTGGCCTCTCCATCATCTTCTGGTGGCTAGAACAAAGAAGCCACATGTAAAGGCTTGGCAGTGTAAATCAATAAGTGCCAAGTTGTTTGTTGTGTAGTTTGTATTGATTTATGACCCAGTCAATAAAAACATGACTCATTTATAATCAACCCGGTGTCAAATGACCTAATCTGTGACTATATTACCATTAGCACTGTTATTAACTGATGTTGGTTAGTTTTGTTGTTTTTGCACTCTCTCCTCCTTTCATGTTTTTTAAAATGTATTTTAGTAAATCTTTCAGTGAAGCTTATATCAAAGATGGTGGGAAACCCCACATTATAAATTTTCAAATGGCAAAACGTTAATAGTAAACTGTCTTTCAAAGAATTTGATATGCAGTTATTGTTGATGTATTCACCCATTGCAATTAGCAATGCATGCTGAAGAAAGTCCAGCTACTTTCCAAATACAAACACTAAAAAAGAGAAATTCTTACTATGTCATTATTCGGGTAGTTGGTCGCCGTTGCTCGGTGATTTATATAAACCTTGAGCCATCCCAGACGCCGAAGAATTGATGGATCCACGCCGTCAGCAGCATCCCCACTCTGCTTGCTCATGGACTTGTGGGCTCGAACAAATCTGTCTCGCACAGACCTCCACTTCTCCTTCGCTACCGCCCAACTCACATTCAATTCCCTTCCGATCTCCTCCCAGCTGTTCTGTATCCTCTGTTTATCCCGGTGTCCAGGAGAAGTAACATCATAGAGATGTTTATAGTTTCTCACCAACTCACACAGCCTAACTTTAAAAAGTTCTGCCATTCTTATTTCTTCTTTGTGTCTCACTAGAGCAGGGGTCGGCAACCCAAAATGTTCAAAGAGCCATATTGGACCAAAAAAAAAACGAAAAACAAATCTGTCTGGAGCCGCAAAAAATTAAAAGCCTTATATGAAGGCAACACAGGCTGTAAGTGTATATTAGCTATATTAGCCTACTATCAAAATGACTAAGTAGGCTACAAATACATATTTTGATCATTTCTTCTTGTGGCCATCAGAGTTCACATACCTGCATAACAGGGCTGTCTGTTCGATATCGATCACATCACACGACTCATCACAGGCGTATGCTGGAGCTGAATTAATGTCCTTGATTTGCCGATTGGTGATGTTACCTGCCATTTTAATGGCCCTTTCCTTCACCGTCTTCGTGGAGAGAGGCATGTCTTTAATTTTCTGTATTATCTCGGTTTTGTTTTTGAAGTCTGAAAATAGGTGTTCTGATATTTTGATGAATTAATTCTTCATGTAATCACCATCTGTGAATGGTTTTCCACGCTTTATTATCTCTCGGGTTGCAACAAAACTAGCAGCAGTAGTGGAGTTTGGAGATGCAATCCACTTCTTAAATCTATCTTTGCGCTCCTCTAATTTCTCCAGAAGTAGGCCTACTGCAATCGCACTTTTTCTCTCACTCCCAACTGGGTGGTCAGCTGCAAATTTAGCATGCCTTCCCTCTTTTTCCCTTTGGGATCCATGGCCCATGACACACTCGCCGGTTTGTTTGCAACAGCCACCTGCCTGGCACCGCGCTGCGCTGAAATGTGTGTCGCAAGCTATGACGCAAATCTTCGTTGACAGAAATGTTGAAATTTAATATTTATTATACACATTTTTACAGTATTGGAAAACGTTAAGAATGTTTGTCATGTTTGTCCTCCTACAGAAACCATATTAAAACAAAAAATATATCTCCCCCCATCTTTTTCCATTTTCATACATTTTTGAAAAAGCTCCAGGGAGCCACTAGGGGAGCGCTAAAGAGCCGCAGGTTGCCAACCCCTGCACTAGAGCTACTTATCGGGTAGTGACAGCAACACTGCCCCACGGTTTCCGGTGGTAGCTACTGCTCCGTTTGGCCCGTATCCGTAAGCTTTATGGAAACGTGCAGAAATCGGACGAAATGAACGCGGAGCACGGACAGAAGGGCTCCGTCCGTATCAGGATCCGTATTTAACGTTGAGCATAAATGGGCCTTAACTGGGACAGTAACAACGGCAACTTACACTGGCTGCGGCTGGCTGCCAGACCCACTGCTAGAAAGAAAAAAAAAACAACCAGCAGGCCCACAATCAACTTGGCGCACCAAGCAGTGGCTTCAGCAAACAGCAAACTTAACCTTGTCAACGCTACTCCCGAGCGATCAGCTGAGCGTTCATTCAACAAACACCGTAAACAACAGCTATGTGCTGATGTTCAGGTACAACCGCCACGGACTTCATTCACAAAACCCAAGAAACTCCGCCCACAGGCCTCACCTGAGCTCCAAAACTCAACTAGGTGAACAAAACGGACGAGCCCCCACTTGTTACAGCCCGGCTCGGGAATTGTAACTAAGAACGGGAGGGGAGATGAGGTTCGAATGGAAAAACAGCATGTTTATTGCTACATGGAAAATAAAGGCAAAAGATAAGTATCAGTAATCAGTAGTGGGGGCGTGTGTGGATGCATGTGTGTGTGTGTGTGTGTGTGTGTGTGTGTGTGTGTGTGTGTGCGTGTGTGCGTGTGTGTGTGTGTGTGTGAGTGCATAACAAAAGGAAAAAGAAGCGCACAGCCGCACCGTGGCGTCCTCCAGACGGCGTGGATGGAGAGAGAGTGGCTGAATCTCAATCTCCTCCCGTTTTCACATAGCGCGCGCTCAGCGCCTACCCCGGCGGCGTAGCCATTCATTGTGTATGTGATTACTGGGCGCCAGGGCGCTCCGCTCTGAGCCGAGGAGGGCGCAGCGCGAGGCCGGCGCTGCCGCTGAACAGGGCGGTACCGCGGGTCAGGGTGCTGCCGCGGGTCGGGGCGCCCCTGCGGGACAGGGCGCTGCGCCCAAGTTGAAAATTTTTAACTTGGGCGCTGCGCCCACCTCAGCGCATCCAATAGGAGAGAATATTGGAATCGAAAAAATAGGCGGATTTTGGCAGAAAGGCACAAGAAAAATGGAGGAAAGCATCATTGTGGCTGTCTTATGCATGCAGAGCTGTGGGACACTAGACTGCAGTTATACCGTGATATCATTAAAAAAAAAAAAAAAAAAAAAAAATTAAACACCAATACTGTTGTAAACTGAAGCAAATAATTTTCTAAATGGACAGGAGGTGTATGTATTTAGAAATCTATATGATTGACATAATGGGATATGCACTAGGCTACTCTTGCAAAGACAATACAGTATAGTCATACATTTATTATTAAATCCCATTTGAAGTCACACACATAACAGGTAAAAGATGAAATAAAATGAAACGAGAAAACACAGCCTGTATTGTCCGCCAGAGAAAAAGTGCACCAGAACGGAAAACTACTTCTTAGCGTCTGTATCGGTCCCATAGCAACCAGTGCCACATAACGTGCACAACGCGCATGCGTGCGCCTTCCTCGGCGCCGTACTCAGCGCCCACTCTACACCAGTCTCCGCGGCACGCAGCGCTGTACCCAGCGCTGCGCGCCGCCCAAACCACATCCTATGTGAAAGCCCCTGAGCCCTGAGCCCTGAGCCCTGAGCCCTCACTGACTTAAGTAGCTGCACCTGGAAAGTGACTGAGTGTGTGAGGCTGCAAGGGGCTTAAGTACTATAAAAAGGGAACAGCCCTTTGTTTGGTTGTCAACAGCGATGCACCATGTTTCTCACAATCGCAGCTTTGGAACTTCTTATTTTACGTTTTTCGCTTGGTATTTTTGAGGAGTCGTAAAAATGGCATTAAAAAATGATCTACTCCCACAAAAGGCATTGATGAGCTTGCCAAGATATAAAAAACAAATATGCATTGCCTATCTGCTTATTTCCTTCGTTTCTGAAGGCCATCTTATATAAAATATTATACTCACATGAGAACTTCTTTTTTGCAGCGTCACTGCTGATTGCCCCGATTCCATGTTTTTTGGATACCATGTAGGATTTATGATTTTATGATTTATGATTTTATGTGTGCATGTTATTATTATTTTTTTTTTAGGCTGTGTGGGCAGTGCATTTGACATTATTTTATTCCATTTAAATTATAATTGTATTATTATTTTATTTTATTTTATTATTTTATATTATCTTTTCTTCTTTTTCTTCTTCTTCATCTTATTTTATCTTATATTATTTGATCTTATCTTATTTTATCGTGTTATCCTATTGTGTATTTTACCTTTTTATTCTGCTTCTATTGTGTTATCTTGTGGTGTTTTATCTTGTTGTGCAGCACTTCGGAAAACCTTGTGTCTGTTAAAATTGTGCTTTATAAATAAAGTGGATTGGATTGGATTGGATTGTTTACAAATTCGCTTGTTTCACTTCGCTTTTATAGCGGCCGCCAGCTGGTTTCCCCAGGGGATTCATGTCATATGTCACAATGCAATGAACTATGGGTAATTCCCTTACGCTAAGTCTGCGGAGATGCCCACTTACGGAAAGGGTGCATTAAGGGCTCAAAAAGTCTGCGAGAGATCCCTCACGCACTTCATGATTTGTCAATGGGACAACCCTAAGCCCTCACGGACTTAACAGGAGCGCACCTCAAAGTCAGTGAGTGTGTGGGGGTGGACATTGGGATTGGGCCCGTGACTGCCAGCATGGGAATAAGTGCGCACTTCACCAGGCCCAGGTGTAGCGCATCACCTGATGACGGTTCCACCTCTGCTAACCTGAAAGACAGAGCAGACCAACTGGCAACCAACACACCCCCAACGTAGAGGGAGGGGCCGTCACATAATGAAGGAAATGGAGCATTATTAGGGCCCGAGCACTGTCCCAGTGCGAAACCCTTTTGTATTTGCTTCGTTTTTAGGGTCCTCGCCTCTCTGGGAGAGGACCCTATTGTTTTTGCTTCGTTTCTTTTTTCTTCTCCTTCTTATTATTACGTCTCTTTGACGCTTAATTTGACCCCCTAAACATGCTCAAAAACTCACCAAATTCGGCACGTACACCAGGTCTGGCGAAAAATTAGATCAAATCAAAAATCGGAACCCCCCAGTGCAAAAATGGGCTCGGTAGCGCCACCTAGGGATGCAAAGGCAGCCGCTGCGGCCCACAGGAATGTCATAGAAAGACCAAATCAGCGCCGAAACGTAGATCTCATCAAGCCCGACATTTTTCGTGCGTGCCCCCCACCTAAAACCAACAGGAAGTCCGCAATTTGCATTTGAAAGTCACGTTTTCGCCCAAATTTGCGCTTTGTAGAAAATGTATCTCCTCCCAGGGCGTTAATTTTATCAGCTTGAACAGCTAATATATGACAGAGGATACAGTGCTTAACAACAGTTCTTCAAGGTTAAGTAACATTTTGAACGGTTTGGATTTCAGAAGGACGCAAAGTCAGAGTGTCCACAACCAGCGCCTCCACTTTTTCCCATGGACCCCGGTGGGAATAACGCAGCATGCTAGGGGCTAATTAGGCCCCTGCTGACTAAAGTAAAAGTCTGACAGCTTTCCAACCTATGCCGATGGAAAGAGGACCAAAATTCTGTGTTTGTGTATGTGTGTGTGTGTGTGTGTGTGTGTGCTTAATGCCACAGCCAGTGGGCACGAGGCGGCACCGGTGAGAGGGCCCGTCCAACGCTGCTTGCAGCTTTAATTAGGGCCTGAGCGCTGTCCCAGTGCGAAGCCCTATTGTATTTGCTTCGGTTTTTTTTCTTCGCTATTATTATTACGTCTCTTTTAGGCTTAATTTGATCCCCTAAACATGCTCAAAAACTCACCAAATTCGGCACGCACATCAGGTTCGGCGAAAAATTCGATAAAATCGGACCCCCCAGGTGCAAAAATGGGCTCGGTAGCGCCACCTAGGGACGCAAAGGCAGCCACTGCGGCCCACAGGAATGTCATAGAAAGACCAAACCAGCGCCGAAACATAGATCTCATCAAGCCCGACATTTTTCGTGCTCATGCCCCCCACCTAAAACCAACAGGAGGTCCGCAATTTGCATTTGAAAGTCACGTTTTCGCCCAAATTTTCACTTTGCAGAAAATCTATAAACTCCCAGGGCGTTAATGTTATCGGCTTGAACAGCTAATACATGAGAGAAGACATAGTGCTTAACAAAAGTTCTTCAAGGCACAGTATTCACATGAACCGTTTGGATTTTATAAGGCCTCAAAGTCAGAGTGTCCACAACCAGCGCCTCCACTTTTTCCCATGGACTCTGGTGTGCCTGCTGTGAATAAACTGGCACTTGCCCTGACAATTAGGCCCCAGCAGTCCAAAGTAAAAGTCTGACAGCTTCCAAACTTATGCAGATGGAAAGAGGACTAATTCTCCTACAAAAATAGTAGGTCTTGCTGTGGATTGGAAAAAGTTTGCGGCCACTGTGAAGACTTGTTTAACAGGTGGGACTCTGGGTTTTTTTCTCTGCTCTGTTCTCCGCTTCCACTGTCCCTTCCCCCACTCAGCCCCTTGGTCAAGACTGGCAGGCATCAGAAACCACTCTGAAACTCAAACGCAAGCTTAGGGCGACATCTGCTGGAAGAGCGCCAGTAGCAACTGGGCCAGAACTTTTTGTGTGTGTGTGTGTGTGTGTGTGTGTGCGTGTGCGTGTGAGTGAGTGTGATTGAGTGAATGGCACCGTGAATGGACCGTTCCCGACGGGCACGAGGGGGACGCGGGGCACGGGGTGCGAGGGCCCGTCCAACGCTGCTTGCAGCTTTAATTAGGGCCCGAGCACTGTCCCAGTGCAAAGCCCTATTGTTTTTCGTTCATTTTTTCTTATTATTATTATTACGCCACTTTGACGCTTAATTTGACCCCCTAAACATGCTCAAAAACTCACCAAATTCGGCACGCACATCAGGTCTGGCGAAAAATTAGATAAAATCAAAAATCGGAACCCCCCAGTGCAAAAATGGGCTCGGTAGCACCACCTAGGGATGCAAAGGCAGCCGCTGCGGCCCACAGGAATGTCATAGAAAGACCAAATCAGCGCCAAAACGTAGATCTCATCAAGCCCGACATTTTTCGTGCGTGCCCCCCACCTAAAACCAACAGGAAGTCCGCAATTTGCATTTGAAAGTCACGTTTTCGCCCAAATTTGCGCTTTGTAGAAAATGTATCTCCTCCCAGGGCGTTAATTTTATCGGCTTGAACAGCTAATATATGACAGAGGATACAGTGCTTAACAACAGTTCTTCAAGGTTAAGTAACATTTCGAACGGTTTGGATTTCAGAAGGACGCAAAGTCAGAGTGTCCACAACCAGCGCCTCCACTTTTTCCCATGGACCCTGGTGGGAATAACGCAGCATGCTAGGGGCTAATTAGGCCCCTGCTGACTAAAGTAAAAGTCTGACAGCTTTCCAACCTATGCCGATGGAAAGAGGACCAAAATTCTGTGTTTGTGTATGTGTGTGTGTGTGTGTGTGTGTGTGTGTGCTTAATGCCACAGCCAGTGGGCACGAGGCGGCACGGGTGTGAGGGCCTGTCCAACGCTGCTTGCAGCTTTAATTAGGGCCTGAGCGCTGTCCCAGTGCGAAGCCCTATTGTATTTGCTTTGTTTTTTTTTCTTCGCTATTATTATTACGTCTCTTTTAGGCTTAATTTGATCCCCTAAACATGCTCAAAAACTCACCAAATTCGGCACGCACATCAGGTCTGGCAAAAAATTCAATAAAATCAAAAATCGGAACCCCCCAGTGCAAAAATGGGCTCGGTAGCGCCACCTAGGGACGCAAAGGCAGCCGCTGCGGCTCACAGGAATGTCATAGAAAGACCAAACCAGCGCCGAAACGTAGATCTCATCAAGCCTGACATTTTTCGTGCTCGTGCCCCCCACCTAAAACCTACAGGAAGTCCACAATTTGCATTTGAAAGTCACGTTTTCGCCCAAATTTTCACTTTGCAGAAAATCTATAAACTCCCAGGGCGTTAATTTTATCGGCTTGAAAACTTAATACATGACAGAGGACACAGTGCTTAACAAATATTCTTCAAGGCTAAGTATTCATTTGAACCGTTTGGATTTCAGAGGCCATCAAAGTCAGAGTGTCCACAACCAGTGCCTCCACTTTTTCCCATGGACCCTGGTGTGCCTGCTGTGAATTAACATGCACTTGCCGTGAGCATAGGCACTAATTAGGCCCCAGGAGTCCAAAGTAAAAGTCTGACAGCTTCCAAACCTATGCCGATGGAAAGAGGACTAATTCTCCTACAAAAATAGGAGGACTTGCCGTGGATTGGAAAAAGTTTGTGGCCGCGGTGAAGACTAGTTTAACAGGTTAGGACTCTGGGTTTTTTTTTCCTCTGCTCTGCCTGCTCTGCCCTTCCCCCCCAGAAGCAGAAACAACTCTCAAACTCAAACGCAAGCTTAGGGCGACATCTGCTGGAGGAGCGCCGTTAGTGGCTGGTCCAGAACTTTGTGTGTTTGTGTGTGTGACTGATTGAGTGTGTGTGTGTGTGTGTGTGTGTGTGTGTGTGTGTGTGTGCGTGCGTGTGTGCGTGCGTGTGTGTGTGTGTGTGCTTAATGCCACAGCCACCGGGCACAAGTGGGCACGAGGTGGCACGGGTGCGAGGGCCCATCCAACGCTGCTTGCAGCTTTAATTTTTTTTTTTCTTCGCTATTATTATTACGTCTTAATTTGACCCCCCAAACATGCTCAAAAACTCACCAAATTCGGCACGCACATCACGTCCGGCGAAAAATTCGATAAAATCAAAAATCGGACCCCCCAGGTGCAAAAATGGGCTCAGTAGCGCCACCTAGGGACGCAAAGGCAGCCCCTGCGGCCCACAGGAATGTCATAGAAAGACCAAACCAACGCCGAAATGTAGATCTCATCAAGCCCGACATTTTTCGTGCTCGTGCCCCCCACCTAAAACCGGAAACAGGAAGTCCGCAATTTGCATTTGAAAGTCACATTTTCGCCCAAATTTCCACTTTGCAGAAAATCTATAAACTCCCAGGGCGTTAATTTTATTGACTTGAACAGCAAATACATGACAGAAGACACAGTGCTTAACAAAAGGTCTTCAAGGCTCAGTATTCATTTGAACTGTTTTGATTTTATAAGGCCTCAAAGTCAGAGTGTCCACAACCAGCGCCTCCACTTTTCCCCATGGACTCTGGTGGGAATAGCGCAGAATGCTAGGGGCGTGTGTGTGTGTGTGTGTGTGTGTGTGTGTGTGTGTGTGTGTGTGTGTGCTTATTGCCACAGCCACTGGGCACAAGTGGGCACGAGGTGGCACGGGTGCGAGTGCCCGTCCAACGCTGCTTGCAGCTTTAATTTGTTGACTGTTTCTTCTTCACACAACAAGAAGGCAATCAAGACAGTAAAGGTGTGCAATAGTTTTAATGTCTTTGTTTGATTTAACTGTGTCGATGAAAGGGCATTTTTTATTTCCTGTTTGTTTTATTGAGAGGTGTCAAGACTGGTGCAGCAGGAGGCAAATTGATATGCAAAGCCCACTATATGGCTGCACTTCCTCAATGAGTGAGTTTTATAAAATAAAGGCCCGGTTTCGCAGACAAGGTTTAAGCCTAGTCCCAGACTAAAATGCTGTTTGAGCTGGCTTAACTTTAAGTCACTTGCACAGACTTATCTTAAAATAGTCATAGATTTAGTCTGTTCTGGATTAAACAAAGCCATTTGCAAGAGGGTGGATTAGAGCTACTCTAGGACTAAATTGAAGTTTATATTAATCCTGCAAAGTGGCAGGTTTAACTTCGGCTTAGTACTGTTTGTGAAAGGGAGAACAGATGGTTTGGGAGCATGGAGTATTTGGAATATCTAAATGAAGACCAATATTCACTACAGAGGTCAGCCAGACAAATACTTGTGGATAGGGTTAGGGTTAGGGTTGTTGCGGACTCACGGAGGGAGGACCCAAGAGCGAGACAAGCAGGTTAGCAAAAATGAATTTATTTTCAAAAAAACAGCAAAAATAAGATTAAGGCTCAGGAAAGGAGGGAAAAATGGAGTGTCCCACTTGAAGGAGAGAGGTGATGGTGGTGGTGGATGGCTGGCGTTGGCTGGAGGCAGAATGGAGGGGTTCGTGGAAGGCGGAGGTGGCTTGGAGGAGGCAGGCTGTAGGGTTGGCAGGCTGGTAGTTACGGTCCACGGAGGCTGAAACAACAATCTGGCGAGGAGTGGTGGAAAAGCCGGGGTAGATATACTGCAGTGGTGATGAGCTGATGGATTGCAGGTGTGGAGGAATCCAGGGGCAGAGTGAATGGAGATGGCCACGCCCACGCCAGCACATACAAGGCAAAACACAGAGAGAAACAAGGAAACAAAGGGGAGGGGAAACACAAGGAAACACAAGGAAATACAGGGGACACAGCCATGGCCACAACAAGGGTTAGTAATCCATTGAATCAGTTTGATGAAATAACTTTCCGAGACTGCTTTCGTATGTACAAAGAAGATGTACTGGAGATAATTACTTTGCTTGAGCCTAGACTTTCCTCCATGTCTCAGAGAGGAAGGCCTGTACCCAGTTCTCTCCAAGTTCTGATCACTTTGAGATTCTTGGCATCTGGAACGTTTCATCGTGAAACTGGTGATTTGTGTGGTGTCAGTGAAGCAACAGTGTGTAGAATACTTCACAATGTCTGCAGTGCCATTTGTGAACTGAGAAATCTGTACATTAAGTTCCCTGATGCTGCTGAGCAAGCCAACTATAAAGTGCGATTCTGTGAATATGGGAACTTCCCAGGAGTGATTGGCTGTATAGATGGATGTCATGTTGAAATCGAAGTTGCTGGTCCTCTATTATTGAACAAGTCAGCCAATTAATCGGTCTACCACCAACAGTAAATCTCTCTCTTCTGGCCTCTGCATTCCTTTTTTTCAAAACTAATTTGATGTTCTTCCACAGAGTCTATGAAGGCAGACATCATTCAATATAAACTAGGGATGCACATTTATCGGGCCGATAAAATATCGGCTGATTTGGGGAAAAATTACGTCATTTTTTATCGATCTGATAGGTACGTTTTACTGATAAAAAGATCCGATAATTAATGAAATTACGGGAAACTTTTGCAGGCTGAGTAGCCGCCCTTTTTTTCCTTCAATAAACTTTATTAAGGGCAAGTAGCCCCAAAACAGGCCATGACGTGTTGGTTACGTCATCTATTGCGCCTTACTAGCAGGACCCAAGCCTGGCCCTGTCACTGCCTGACTAATAATAACATGTCTTCACCAGCGTGGTCGTTTTTCTCAGTGGCAGAAGATGACAAAAGCATTGCTATTTGCAAAACCTGTTCAGCATGCTAAAGCTAAAAATAACAACAACACGGAGGGTCAATGTCCCTATTCAGCAGGCATTTGAAAACTGTAAAAGCTTTTCAAGAGACAGTGAAAAGGCTAAAGCCATTAACGACAAAGTGATGGAATTTATGGCGCTCGACGACCAGCCTTTTTCTGTTGTTGAGAGAGCCCGGGTTTTCATAAGTTAATAGCACATTTGGAGCCACGTTACACTCTCCCAAGCCACCGCTTCTTCTCGCATGTGTCCCTCCCTACACTGATATTGTTGCCACACACATCCACAACCTGATCGACAAGAACGGACTACACGCATGTTTTGTCTTGTGTGTCTGGGGTTTCAGAGAAACTCAGGAGGATTTTTAACAAACATCAAATCCCTGTATGTTTCAAACCCGGAAACACTCTAAGGCAGAAACTGGTTCACCCTAAAGACAGGATACCACACAATCAGAAGAGCAACCTGATATATGCCGTCCAATGCAGTGAGGAATGCAAGGACTTATACATTGGGGAAACAAAACAACCACTGAACAAGCTCATGGCTCAACACAGAAGGGCGAACTCCTCAGGTCCAGTCTCAGCTGTCTATTCACATCTAAAGGAAAAGGCACACTCCTTTGAAGACAGCAATGTTAAGATTTTGGACAGGGAGGATAGATGGTTTGAGAGAGGAGTAAAAGAGGCCATATATGTGAAAGTGGAAAAACCAACCCTCAACAGGGGAGGGGGTCTGCGGCACCACCTATCTCCAATCTATAATGTTGCCCTTTCATCGGTACCCAGGAGGTTCAACAAATTAACCTCAGACGACTCTCAACGATCGTAGTTCACCAGGGTTTCACCTGACTCTGACGACTGTTGCTTCACCAGACCACAACAATGGTCAAGTGAAACCAGCACCTAACGACTGTCGTTAACACTAGACCACTACAATGGTCAAGTGAAACCAGTGCCTGCATGAACACACCCACAGGCATTAGGGTGGACACTCCCACAGAGGTTAAATACCTGGACCTTACCCCACTGTCTTTGTCAGACTTGTGCGGACGAGAAAGACCGATGCACATGAACTGATGAAGCCCCTTGGATAAGAGGCGAAATGTCTTCCTAAGACAAATACAAGTCCAGTTGCCTACGATTCATTTTTGCCCAAAGAGTTTGACTGTAAACGGTACTATAAACATACACTTGAAAATTCTTGGTAAACAAATCTTCAATGTTCATGAAAAAAATGGACAAAATTCAAGTCATGGTAGATGATGTGCGGCAAATTTCATAACTGTATCTCAAAAACTCAATTTTTGACAGCATTTTGAATTTTGCTCTCGTGAACAATTGGAGTCAATGCAAGAATGGCATTTTTAAACATCAGTTTTTCACTTATGGAGCAAATCAATCATTGTTAAAAACAAATGATCAACATCTCCATGCTGTCTAGGTGCAATATGTGTATTTTCAGATTTTTGTCTTAATAACTGAATTTTTGACAGCTGTTTAAAATCTGCCTTTCAGTGCATGGATGGCTGCTGTCCTGCACATCAGTGACTGGCTTAGTCAGTTTGTAAAGCTATATGTGTTGCTTTAGCTCAGTGAGATAGAGGCCAGTCCTCGGTGCTGAAGATTGTGAGTTCAAGCCTCAGCTTGTGCAACATTTCCATGTGCCAAAACTCACCAAACTTTGCACAAAGGTCCAGTCCCATGCCAGATCATCATTGTCAGATTTTTGTCTTGATGACTGATTTTTTTTTTTTTTCTACAGTGGTTTGAAATCTGCCTTTCCATGCATAGGCGGCTGCTGTCATGTGACTGGCTTAGTCAATTTGTGAAGCCTCACATGAAGTGACACTTGTCAATTAGCTCAGTGACATAAAGCCTTGTCCTGCATGCCAAAAACTGTGAGTTCAAGCCTCAACTGATGCAAAATGCACATTAAAATGTTACCTTTCTTTTCATCTTCCTATTCTCCACTTGTTGCTCAGAATTGCCTAAAATTGCCCGGCCCCGACCATTGCTGCGCAGCAGCTACAATTCACTTTATTTTTGAGGATGCACTTTGTTTTATTTATTTGATTACATTTTTGTAATTGAGGCTGACATATGTCAATGCATATAATTTTATATTTGAAAAATACTTGACTTACTTCCACAAATACCTTTACAGATAAACCATCATTCTGTTCAACAATTCAAGGGATGCACTTTTTTGTTAAAATGGGGTTGTGTCTTTTGCTCTGTTATTGTTATTTATAGCAAATGACCACATATTTTTGTGATGACATGAAAAAAAATAAACATTTGAAGAGCCAAAAACTTTTGTTTGCTGTTATAGATAGGCCAGAGCAACTAAAATATCAGTTTTCCATCGCTGCATCCTGCACAAACTGCAGATTATATTAAGATTATATTAAGTATAAAAATATGAACTTATCAGTTATCAGTATCGGTATCGGCTGTGAGAAGCAGGAAATTATCGGTTATCAGTATCGGTTGAAATTTTCACTAATTCACTAATTGTGTTGCCCTTTTGGCATAGATTTGAACATGCTTTTATTTTGAAATACCTTTATTTTGAAATGTGTTTACTCTACTGAGGAAGTTACATGTTCTCACTTAACTTAGTTTGAAGAAACTAGCTAAATCAGTCATCAGTGTTTCTGTGTTCCTTAAAAGTAATCCACACTGTAAACGCCACAGAGGCAATGTCGTAAGTAAATAATTTCATCGTTTTATATGTAAGTTATTGTTAAAAATATATATTTACATGGAAAAGCATTCGATTAGTTTGTATTAAAAATATTTCATTTATATGTATTTACACTGAAGAAAGCACATGTTGCAGAGTAAAATGATGATTTTTGTATTGTTACAGTTTTCACTCTGACCTGTACGATGATACAAAAGAGCCACAGTAAACAGCAACAAAAGCTCACTACGACTCAAGTCAATCATTTGCAGGGAAGAGTTTAGCTAGTTGTATAGCTGCAGTTCCTACACTGTAATGAGGACATCATACTAATATAAACAATGTCACAAAACTATATGACATCTGTGATATATAGATCATAATAGACATGTCTCACCTGCAGTTGCTGTAGGGGAGAGTGGGGTAAGTAGTGCCAATTTTTACTTAAAGTGCCTTTAAAGCAAGGGGATTACAGTAATGCCTCCAACTAAAATATGCACATATAGTTTAGGATGTTGTGTATCCCTGGGAACAATCACGTTGGATCTTATAAAAACTGTTTGAGAAATATAGCTTTCGAAAAAAAAGTGGTTTTGTGGCACAACTTGCCCCCGGTGCGGGGTAAATTGTGCCATTAGAGAGAATACACTGGGGTAAATTGTGCCATTGATAATTGAAGTAAAACAGGTCATTTTAATCTCACAAATGACAATGCTATATAAAAGCAAAACAAATACACAAAAACAAAACAATTTTTTTTTAATTAATTTTACATTTATTATTTTAATAAGATCACAGGCCACTTTTCTATAACAAGGCCTAGTGCCACATGAACACATACCCAGAACAAAATAAAAATTCCAAAATGAGCACCTGCAAATCATCTTCATCTGAATCTGAATAGTTTTAGTGATCAAAGGTAAGAAGACAATGTACAATAACAATAAAATACAATAAAGTAATATATAGTATATAATCACAAGTTGTGCCACTGGCACAACTTACCCCAGGCCCTTTGGCACAAATTACCCCAAGCCCACCATTTTGAAAAAAAATGCATCCCCCAGCTGTTTTGAGCTAACATCATGCTAACTGTATAGACTCATGGTGTAGCTTACTAAAGTACTAAAACCTGTGTGAACTGTTTTCAAAGTTTTCTATAATTGTTCAAACACAGCAATCAAAAAACCTTGATCATAGAAATTTTATTTTGGAGCACAAAAAAATGTTTTTTGAACTGAAATGTGCTTACCTCTCAAGCCATGTGTCTCCCTTCTTTGCAGGGTGAGTGAAATGGATGCCTCTTCAAAAATATGTGGTCACATGACCAACTTCTTCTATGGTTTTCTAGATAACAGGGGTGGCACTACTTGCCCCTTGGCACAAATAACCCCACTCTCCCCTACCGCTCTTGTGGTTACATTTTCATTTGCATTGAATTCACTGCAAATGGCAGCCCAAGCACTCCTCTTCTTATGTTCAATAGCAGCAGTATGGCCTTTACTTTCAATAAAAGCATGATTTCCCACAATTTGTTTAAGTAGAGTTTTTTCATACTCAGTATAGTTCTTTGAGCATGTTCTTTTAGCTTCAGCCATTGTTTGGTGTCAAAATTCCCTCCAGCAAAGCTGTCCTCAATTCCATTCCAGGTTTTTATGAGCACCATTAGGCTAACAGGCTGTGCTCACACTTAGGCTAATGAGGTGTTTTCATTTGAGCTTACGGCAGCCCGGCAGCCTGCACACGGCAGCCCACACACAGCAGCCTGGCAGCCTGTGAGCCCGGTAGCCCGCACATGGCAGCCCGGTAGCCCGTACACGGCAGCCTGGCAGCCCGCACACAGCAGCCTGGCAGCCCGGTAGCCTGCACACGGCAACAATAATATAGTCCTTCATTTTTCGATTTCCTTTGGCAGTTCTTGACATAGGTGATGTAGGGAGAATATCAACACTGATTGGCTATCACGTCAAAGCGTCAAAAGTTGAAATTTTTCAACTTGTGCGATGAGGTGTTGGACGCGATGAAGCGTCATCGTGTCGCGTGTATCACGTGTGTGAAAGCATAGAAATATATTTGCATGTCTTGTGTATGAGCACTGTAGACTGTCGCATGCTGCAGTAAACTCACGTTTTGGTTCCGCCTTTAGTGGTCCACTAGTATAACGTTAAGGATAGCATTATAAAACTGATCTTGCAGGTTCTGAATTAGAAATATTTGCCGTTTCTATAGTAAACATTTGCCACTGATGATTAACAACATCCTAGACAATATCCTTGCACAAAATGTAGGAATTACAGAAAGAAGGGCATCGTAAGGGGAGGACCTGGATTTACCATTTACACTATTTGAACTGAGGAGAGCAATTTCAAATGCACGACAAACATCACCAGGGAAAGATGGAGTATGGAGTACGGACGTCAGAACTGTTTTGCTGAGATTCCACCAGCACGTCGACATCTCCACCAAAGGAAACAACACACTGGACCATGTCTACACCAATGTTCCTGGCAGCTACAGAGCCCTCCCTTGTCCTCATTTTGGCCAGTCAGACCACATCTCCTTGCTTCTCCTGCCTACTTACATCCAGCTGACAAAAAAGGTCAAACCAACTGTAAAAATAGTTAAAGTGTGGACAGATGAAGCTGCAGCAGCTCTACAGGACTGTTTTGAATGCACAGACTGGCAGATGTTCAAAGATGCTGCTACCCAGGAGAAACATATCGACCTTGAAGAATACACATCATCAGTGACATCATACATCAGCAAATGTGCTGATGATGTGGTAAAAATAAGGACAGTTAAATCATTCCCCAATGAGAAAGCCTGGATGAATGGAGACGTGAGAGCTCTATCTAGAGCCAAAAAAGCTGCCTTTAAGTCAGGTGACAAAGAAGCTTACAACACTGCCAGAGCAAAACTGAAAGCTGGCATCAAGGAGGCAAAGTGAAGGCATCAGCAGAGACTGGAGAGAGACCTCAACACCAACAACAGCAAAGACCTGTGGCAGGCGGTCAAAAGTGTGACAGGCCACGTTACCAGACGAGCTAAACACATTTTATGCTTGCTTTGATCTCCTCAACAGAGAGTCAGCTGTAAAGTCTACTCCGCCTCCAGAGGAGCGGCCACTGTCAGTATCCACAGTGGATGTGAGGAAAGTCATGCTGAAAGTGAATATGAGTAAAGCTGCTGGGCCTGATAACATCCCTGCCGTGTACTAAAAACATGTGCCAACCAGCTAGTAGATGTCATTACCGACATTTTTAACATATCGCTGTCACAGGAGAGTGTTCCCACCCGCTTCAAGACAGCCACCATCATCCCTGTGCCTAAAAAGTCTGCAGTGTCTAATCTAAATGACTACCGCCCTGTGGCACTCACCCCCATCCTGATGAAGTGCTTTGAGAAACTGGTTCTCCAGCACATAAAGAACAACATCCCTGCTAATCTGGATCCTCAGCAGTTTGCATTCAGAACCAACAGATCCACAGAGGATGCCATCTCCACTGCTCTCTACTCAGTCTTCACTCACCTTGAGAAAAGCAACACCTACATCAGAATGCTGTTTGTTGATTTCAGCTCAGCTTTCAACACAATCTCCCCCATGAAGCGGATTGGAAAACTGAACACTCTGGGCCTCAGTACCACTCTGCAACTGGATACTCGACTTCCTCACAAACAGACCCCAGTCAGTTCGGATTGGCAGTCTCTCCTCCTCCACTCTAGTGCTCAACACCGGAGCCCCCCAGGGCTGTGTGTTCAGCCCCCTCCTGTTGACGCTGTACACCCACAACTGCAACCCCCGACATTGAGAGAACTCTATTGTGAAGTTTGCGGATGACACCACCATCATGGGCCGGATTTCCAACAATGATGAGTTTTCATATCAGGAGAATATCAACCATCTTACAGAATGGTGCACAGAAAACAACTTACTGCTCAACGTCAGCAAAACCAAAGAGCTGATAGCTGATTTTAGAAAAAAAGGAGGCAAAGACACACAACCCTGTCTACATCAATGGAGCTGAGGTGGAGCACGTGAGCAGTTTCAAGTTCCTGGGAATCAACATAACAGAGAACCTGTCATGGACTTCACATATCTCTGCCCTGGTTAGAAAAGCTCAGAAACGGCTGTATTTCTTAAGGAAACTTAAGAAAGCAAAATTCCCACACCAAGATCTTGTCAACTTCTACAAAGGAGCGATTGAAAGCATTCTGACTGGAAACATCACAAACTGGCATGGGATGTGCACGGCCCAGGACAGGAAGACTCTGCAATGAGTGATTAAAACTGCCCAAAACATCATTGGTACCCATCTACCAAGCATCAGTGATATCGGGGAGGTGAGGTGGGTTAGGGTAACCCTAACCCCAACCTAACCCTATCGCAGTGAGTCATCTTAACCCATTTAGGCCTGTGGCCGCCTGAAAAAAAACCCTCTAAAACCTGTGGCATTTATGTAAATGACTTTCTAAAACCTGAAGGTTTTCTGAAAAATGTTGAAAAAGTGCCAACGTTTACAAAAAATGTAATTTCTCAGGCTCTGTAATAGATAGAAAGATGAAATAAAAAACATTTGAAAGCTTACACTCTTGTTTACCATCTATAAATACATTCATTGTCCCTAATGGTAATAAAAAATTTGGGAACTCTATAAACCTCTGAAATAAATAAAACAATTGGCAACGCCTAATAAAAAATGCATTTATCAGTCTCTGTAGCAGATAGGAACTTGAAATAAAAAAACATTTGATAGCTTAAACTTAATTTTATTTAAGTTTGACACAATCAGTTTCAGGGTTTCCCCCAGAAAATTGTTAAGCCTGGTGGTCGGGCCGCCCTTCTTGGGCGGCCTGACGGCCCGTGAATGAGCAGTAGTATGTGATAACATAGATTGCAAAATAAGCCGAAGTGATACTCTTCTCTGAATAGACAAGCTAAGCCAGTGTGCTGCTGTTAGCCAGTGAAAATAGACCGGAGTGACAACTCTTCGCTTTGTTACACAATCTATGTCAGTGCGCCGCTGTAGTCTGGAAATTTTCTTTGCCTTTGCCAGACATACATTCATATTCCACTCAAAACAGCATTTCATTCAAATGATGTCAAATTCTGCGATATTCCACGTTAAAAATAGATTCTGTTTTATTTGGCTAATTCCGTGATTCCGTCCGTGATTATAGGACCCTACACTGTTATAAAAAATAGCGGCGCAACTTGGTGGGCATTCTCCTGGTAATTTCTCTGCGTGAGAAATTGTGCCCTTTGTAGCGGCTCAGGTGGTGGCTCATAATCAGGATCGTTGTTGTTTTCCTCTCCAAAACTGTCTTCATCGTTAATGTCACTGCCATCGCTCAAATCCCCCATCTTTTCTCTTCTAATTTTCTCTTCTGTTTCTCTTGTCTCGGCAGTTACACCTCTCTTCTCGCATACAACTTCGATCATTTCAAATTATGTTGACACACAGTGGACTACCACACCCACAATGCATTTTGACGGCCCTGCGTAGCGAATCACGGTGCAGTAATACATGTTTGTTTAAAGCCCCAAACCCGGGAACAGCCAAAGTGACGTCTACGTCTCTCCCCATAGATATCTATAATAAAGGCTAGATGTCTTACGGCGGAGTCTCCAACGTCATCACCGGTGGCCATCTTACCACAGGCAAGTTCTCTGGCGGGATTTATGGTAACAGATGGAAGGTGAGTGATCTGCACAAACGTAAATACTCTTATCTCGCTGAAATCTTGACAGATTTACAAACGGTTTGGTTTTTTACAAACATTATTAACGTGGCTACAATTCTGGATGTTTGAACACGTTAAAAATTGCAGCTTTCCTTTTCAAAAATCAACCTAATCATGCAGCATAGTTGTGTAAGGCTGAGACCACCAGATTTAACTTGTTAAAAAAAGTTTGTTAAAAACATCTTACATTACGATTCCTACAGATAAAGATGCCAGATTTTTGTGCAGCCTACGGATGCTCTAATCGCCGTTGTGCTGAAACCAGAGCCCGTGGGATCACCTTTCACCTGTAAGATATTACAATACTGTGTGTGTAATGTGTGTAATGTGTCCTTACCCTTAATGTAAAAGGAAATGAGAATTGATGATGTTGACAATAATTTATATATCTGGGTACATTTCTCACGTTTTTAAGAAGAAGAAGAAAACCGGAGAGAGGCGGAGGAAATGGGAACTTGCTTAAGAAGGGAGGGTTTTGCTGCTACTGACAGGACACTGCTCTGCAGTGAGCACTTCAGAAGTGAGGACTTTGACAGGATGGGACAGACTGTCCAGCTTAAAGATGGTGTTGTGCCATCCACATTCAACTTTCCAGCTCATCTTCAAATGGTATGTGTATCACTGACCAACAATAATTCAAGGTGTATAAGATTGATATGTCAATATAAATACGTGATTAAATGTCACACGTCAGTAATATAATGTGTTGTTTATTACAGCACATTTTAGACACTCAAAACTCCACTTGTGTTTATTTTAGTCAGTAGCAACAAGAACCACAACCACTTCAAAAAGAACAGAAGACAACCTGCCAACAAGCTTGTCTCAGGATGCACCTCAACCTGATGTTGTGAGTATTTGCTTGTGGAATGTCACAAACAAATGAGAGCATCATATGGCTTGTTATATTAAATCCTTTATCTTGGTGGTACCCAGAAAGGTCTATAATGGTGTTAGTAGTCTAAGAGACCAATATTATTTGAGGTGGTAAAAGTTTGAAAACCACTGGCTATCTCACTTTCTCTGTCACTCATACACTTGAATGAATAAATGTGTGTGAACATAGAAACTACACCCAGGGGTAGGCAACCTTTTACATTTTTGTCCAGAGCCACAAAACATATTTTTGCCTTACAAGTGGACAAACCTATACAGTTTCTTTAAAAGTATGCTGTTGTGTTTTCTGTTGAAAAATTGGAGAACACAAAAATGTATTCAGGCTCACAGAATTGAAAAGTGCAGATGGAATTGTTGAAAAAGTAAGTTATTAATTTCTATTTTACTATTATTCATATATTTGCATATTTTGCCAAAACAACAGGGAGCCACTGGACAGAGGGGTTTGAGCCGCAAGCGGCAGTCCACTGACCACTTATACAAACTGCCTGCTTGCCCCGATGCTATAAAGGCCAAACTCCAAGAAGCCTCAGCGAGAGTGAGAAAACTGCAGCGGGACAAGAGTAATGCCTTGAGGAGAGAAAATAGGGCCAAGAACAACATGCAGGCTCTTCTGGAGGAACTGAAGGAGAAAAATCTCATCAACGAAGAGCTGAAAGACAAGCTTGAATGCTACTCAGGTAAAATAAAAATATTACATTGAATATTTTATGTATTTTATGTTTTTTGTTGACTTTCTAGATACCATTAAAAGGTGACCTACTGAATCACTTTTGCTAATTGAATTTCAGATCTTCCAGTTCATCTCCTGTCGAGGCATGGCGTAGAGTACACCAAGGCCCAGAGAGATTTTGCCCTTACACTCCATCTACATGGTCCAAAGGCATATCACTACCTGAGAGATACTCTGCACATTCACCTGCCACATCCCAGTTCATTGCAAAGGTATTCTTCATGGTGTATAATTTTAAACTGAATTATATTAAGCACTACAGACAATATTATCATGAGTGGTTAATTCATTGGCTGCTAATGACATTTAAAGACATCAAATAAAATACAACAGTTCACTGGCAATGACGTCTTTAGACATCAAGTATGTTTTTTTCTCATACTGATACATGTTGATATTATAGCTATTTATTGTATGTCAAGTGTCCACCATAGGGAATTGGGTTAGTGGTTTAATGGCTACATGGTGAAATGTCTACTTTTTAATTTTACTAAGGTGGCTGAGCTCTCTTGATGCCAGACCTGGTCTCAACAAAATGATGTTGGACATGCTGGAGAGACATCGTCAGGAAGATGAGGTCAAATACGGATGTGTCACTCTGATGCTGGATGCCATGGCCATCAAAAATCACGTCCAACATGATCCTCAGACACAAACAATGCTTGGATATGTGGATATGGGGGATTGATTGAATGAGACTGACATGGCTTCCGAGGTTCTTGTGTTTATGGTGGTTGAGCTTCAAGGTTATTGGAAAGCTCTAATTGCATATTATTTGACCAAGTCCCTCACACCAGAAACACAGAAGGTCTTAGTAGAACATGCATTAGAAGAGCTGCATCACCGTCAGATAAGGGTCGTGTGCGTGACAATGGATGGTCATGCATCCAATGTTAGTATGTGCATCCAACTTGGGTGCGATCTAAAAGCAGACCCCTGTAAGCCCTTGAAGACCCATTTCCCACATCCAGTAACCCATGACGATGTTTTTGTTTTGATGGACGCTTGCCACATGCTGAAGCTGACACACAATATGTTGCAGGTACGTGCTCACTATTGTCTGTTTGCTCTGGTTGACTCTGTTCTGCTTTTTATACATTTTGATTGTATTTACATAATTGTGCAAAATGTGGTGCTTTACATTTGACGTGTGCAGTGAAAAAAAATCTGATTCTGCAGGCATACAGCCCCATTAGAAGCAAAACTGGCAATATCAATTGGAAGTATATAGTTCAGCTGAACAATGTTCAAAAGAAAAGCGGACTACATGCTGCCAACCGAGTCACAGATAAGCATGTGAACTTTGCTAATCAGAAGATGAAGGTATGTTTGCATGATGATTTATGTATAGAGGGCCCCAATAGAAAAGGGCTGTAGGGCGTTATTGTGTTTTTATACTTTTTGATGATGTTTACATCTTGTAGCACTAATGTGCTCTTCATTTCCCCTTATAAACTCAATCAAGGTCTCCCTGGCTGCTCAGACTTTGAGTAAATCTGTGGCAGTGGCGCTCCGCACCTTGCAGGACGTGGGCTATGCAGAGTTCAAAGATTGTGAGGCTTTTTGGCATCAGGAACGATTAAATAATTATGACCGTCCTCAAATTCAACAATATGCAAGAACTTGGATAAAACTGTTTATCCCTACCTCATCCCTACCTCAAGACCTACAGAGAGTGCAGTTTGTTGTTCAAGACCTACAGAGAGTACAGTTTGTTGTGCTTTACTGAAACTCGGCTAACGACTAGCATCCCAGACGCTAACATAGAGCTACCCGGCTTCAGCACAGTCAGGTCGGACCGAGACAACAAAGCCTGTGGGAAGCGGAAAGGAGGGGGGCTCGCGGTGTACGTGAACCCAAGGTGGTGTAACCCTGGGCATGTAAGTGTGAAGATCTGCATCTGCTGCAGGGACATATAACTTCTGGCCGTAAGTTTACGTCCCTATTACTTGCCCAGAGAGTTTGGACACGCCATTGTGGTCATTGTTTACGTTCCGCCCCGAGCCGACGCAGAAGTCGCGTGTGACGTCATCCACTCCGCTGTTGACAAACTCACAACACAACATCTCGAGGCGCTTGTGTTGATCTCCGGGGACTTCAATAATGTGACCCTAGACAATACACTTCCTGCTTTTTTCCAGTATGTGGACTGTAACACCAGGGGAAATAAGACTATTGACCTGCTGTATGCAAATGTAAAGGATGCATACAGGGCCACCCCACTGCCTGCACTGGGAAAAGCTGACCATAATCTTGTTCTGCTGCAGCCTCACTACAAACCAAAGGTGAGGAGACTACCCACAACCACACGGTCATTCAGGAAGTGGTCTCCTGAGGCAGAGCACGCTCTGAGAGACTGTTTTGGCACTACTGACTGGGATGTACTGCAGGGGTCGCACAGCGGGAACATCGAGGGGGTTGTGGACTGCACCACTGACTACATTAACTTCTGTATGGACGTTGTTGTTCCTGTAAGAATGGTGCGCTGCTATGCAAACAACAAGCCCTGGATCACGAGTCACATTAAAGGCCTCCTGAACCAGAAGAAGAAGGCCTTCAAAGACGGTGATAAGCAGGAGCTGAAACGCGTGCAGCGGGAACTCAGAGTCCAGCTCAGGGATGCAAAGGAGCAATACAGAAGGAAGCTGGAGCAGAAGATGCAGAACAACAGCATGAAGGAGGTGTGGGACGGGATGAAGATCATCACCGGCTGCAGATCCAGGCAGGGGGCCACCATTGAGGGAGATGGGGGGAGGGCGAACGAGTTGAACAACTTCTTCAACAGGTTTGACCACCCCATCTCACTCTCACCTCTGATCACCCTGCCCCCCACACCCTCCTCTGCCCCCCTCCCCCCGCTACAAGTGGACAGACGCGATGAAGAGACCCCCTCTCTGCCTACAATCACAGCAGCCCAGGTGTGTGGAGAGCTGAGGAGGCTTTGCCCCAGCAAAGCTGCAGGTCCAGATGGAGTATCCCCACGACTGCTGAAGGCCTGCGAGTCAGAGCTGGGAGACCCTCTGCAGCACATCTTCAATCTGAGCCTGGAGCAGGGGAGGGTCCCACTGCGGTGGAAAACATCATGCATTGTCCCAGTCCCGAAGAAGCCACGTCCTGCAGAGATGAACGACTTCAGGCCGGTCGCCCTGACGTCACATGTGATGAAGACCATGGACCATGCTACACTGATCCCTCTCTCACCTGGACAGGGGCAGTGGTGCTGTGAGAATTACATTTCTGGAATTCTCCAGCGCCTTCAATACCATCCAGCCCCAGCTGCTCGGTCACAAACTGACTGTCATGGGAGTAGGCTCACACCTGACGGCATGGATCATGGACTATCTGACAGGCAGACCTCAGTATGTGCGACTGGGGGACTGCAGGTCAGACACTGTGATCAGCAGCACAGGAGCGCCGCAGGGGACTGTACTCTCTCCAGTCCTGTTCACCCTGTACATGTCGGACTTCCAGTACAACTCGGAGTCCTGCCACGTGCAGAAGTTCGCGGACGACACGGCCATCGTGGGATGTATCAGCGGTGGACAGGAGGAGGAGTACAGGAAACTTATCCAGGACTTTGTAGCATGGTGTGGTTCCAACCACCTCCACCTGAACACCTCCAAGACAAAAGAAATGGTGGTGGACTTCAGGAGGACCAGGCCTCACCCGGAGCCCGTAAGCATCAACGGTGCCTGTGTGGAAATGGTGCAGACCTACAAATACCTGGGAGTGCAGCTGGATGATAGACTGGACTGGACAGCCAACACTGAGGCTCTGTGCAGGAAAGGACAGAGCCGACTGTACTTCCTCAGGAGGCTGGCGTCCTTCAACATCTGCAAAAAACTGCTGCTGATGTTCTACCAGTCTGTTGTGGCGAGTGCCCTTTTCTATGCAGTTGTGTGCTGGGGAGGCAGCATCAAGAAGAGGGACGCCTCACAACTGGACAAACTGGTGAGGAAAGCGGGCTCTGTTGTGGGCACACAACTGGAGAGCCTGACATCTGTGGCAGAGCAATGGGCGCTGAGCAGGCTCCTGTCAATCATGGACAATCCACTGCATCCACTGCACAGCACCATCACCAGGCAGAGGAGCAGCTTCAGTGACAGGCTGCTGTCACTGTCCTGCTCCACCGACAGACTGAGGAAATCATTCCTCCCCCACGCCATGCGGCTTTTTAACTCCACCCGGAGGAAATAACTCTTCTGTATGCACATTCTTCCCTCCACTCAGCACCTTAACTACCACCTACCACCTAACCCTAACCCTACTGAACCTCCGTCGGAGCGTGTTGTTCCCCAGGTTTAGGTTATTTCTGCTGTTTAAACTGTTCATATTGCTATTTTTCATATATTCCTCGTTTATAGTGTATATATTGCTTGCTGCTATTTATCATCTGTTTATACTGTGAATTTGGACATTGCCCACATCTATGCACATTGTATACATCGATGCACACTGGTTTTTTGTTTTTTTATCATCTATTTATCATCTGGGTACTATTTATTTATTTATCATCTGTTTATACTGTAAATTTGCACATTGCCCTCATCTATGCACATTGTATACATCGATGAACACTGGTTTTACTGGTTTTATTGGGTTTTTGCACATTGTTTTTTTTTTTTGCACATTGGGTACTTAGATCTTTAGATCTCGAGGGTCATCTTTTATTCTTTATTTTTGATTTACTATACTTTATTTTTGATTTACTTAATCTTGTACTCTGTGGATACTGCTGAAAACTGTGAATTTCCTTTGGGATGAATAAAGTATCTATCTATCTATCTATCTATCTATCTATCTATCTATCTATCTATCTATCTATCTCATACTTACCTCAGAAGCACCCTTATTGTCACATCTCAGATTTACAGATTTAAAGCAATGCTGCAATAAAATTTTAAAAAGCATAGCTACAGAGGAAATGGAGAGAAAACAAACTATGCCTCATACTTTAGTGTTTACTATCTGATACCTGTTTACACAAAGTTATAGTGATGATTTCAGTGCTTCCAGTTAATTTACAAATTTGTTTATAGATAACAGACAGGCTGTTTGACATCTTGAACAGTCGCAATCCCAGAGCCAAAGGGTTCAAAGCCCCCCTTGGTTCTAGGAATTGGACAAGCACCAGGGGGTTCTTGACAAAAGCGAGGGAGTTCTTGCTCACTTTGAAGATGGAAGATGGCAAACCCCTTTACCGAACAAAGAGGTCTTTTAAAATAGTGACTGTTCTATTAGTGATACACTGACACCATTTCTGATCACCAATACCCAGTACAAATTCTTTATTATAATTAAATTATCAGAATGAGACTGCTGATTTAGAAAATAAGGGTTTCTTTTATTCTTCGTTAGATGTATACAAGTAGTCAATTTACAAATCATTGAATTATTTAAGGTAAAACTCTACCGGTTTCAGTGCATCCCTCAAGTCCATGATATAAGTTCATGGGATGCTCTGTTCTCTTGTTTATCTACTATCTACTTCATCAAGTTCTGATGCTCTGTTCTCCTGTCTGCATCGAGTTCATAAGATGCTCTATTCGATCTGTGTCAAGTTCATAAAGTGGTATGTATTATATATTATTCATATGATACTATCTTGCATCCCTGCTTTCTTGTGTCCTGTTTTGGCAGAATCATCATAGTAAAACAATATTTGCTTTTGAAGGTCCCTCTCTGTCCTTGCTTCATAATCAACATTGACATGTTGATGTCGATGGTTCCTGTGCTGCTTGAAGGACAACGATATGTCCTAACCTATAGATTCAGCCAGGACCACTTGGAGCTTCTCTTTAACTCCATCAGAGCATCCGGTGGGGTTCATAATTTATATTTACCAGCATCAACACTAAGTCACACAAAGTTTCAGCAAATGCTTGTATTGTTTTCAGTTTGTCGGTCTATATGTTTTTTTTTTTGTTGTTGTTTTTTTCCATTTTTGGTAAAATGTGTTTTCTGAAGACATACACAGTACCTGGAAGTGTCACAAACCATTTTGAGTATTTATAAAAATGTCTGTGTGTTTGATTATCTGTTTGCAGAATTTATCACCACTGATACAGTCTGAATTGTATGATAATGTCATTCAACTTAAATTATGTAGAAAGATCATTCTGGGATGGCTAGTTCTAATTTGTCTTTTTTTTTTTTTTTTTAAGAATAAAACATTTTAAATCATATATTGAATATCTGTAATATACTCGTATATCTTGTGTTTTTTGAAGGTGGCTGGAATAACAACCCTAATGCCAGCCAGTTCAAGTACATCTTCAGAAAGCTGATGGCCCGGTGTGGAGTTGTTAAACCACGCAGAGGCAATGTGACAGCACAGGATGACACAGAGTCCCTACCAGCTGTCATCGACACCTCTACAAGCCTGTCAGCTGTAGATATGTCCTCTGCAGCAGGAGGAGAAGATCTTCCATCCCCGTTTGCTGACATTCCTGCCCTAGTACATGACCACAGCTACCTTCCCGTCCGCTTTGATGGTCTTGTGGACAACGCTCTTGTGTAGATTTCAGGTAAAGGCTTACTGAAAGTCGATTTTTTCCTATAACTAATAGTGCCAATAGTCAAAAGATGGGGGAAAACAATCTGACGATTGTCCAAAAAGAGAAATGTCCCCTTAATTTCCCTATGCTTACTAATTATTATAAGTTATGATATTATTATACTAACTCAAATTTCAGGATTTGTTGTGCGACGGGCACTGAAGCAGCTGTCCTGTGATGTCTGCCGTGCCAGCCGGGTGACAGACGCTGCGTCTGCCATTAAGGACCAGAGCTACCACCTGCTGTGTCTAAAAAACAATGGAGGTCTGGTGATTCCATCAGAAGGCACAGTTAGGGTTGTCAGGGAAGCAGAGTGGGTCATTCGCCAGGCATCGAGTTTCAGACAATCACATCCCATCAAACTGCTAGAGGTCGTGTACATTGTACGGAAGAGGATCGGGTCAGAGGATGTGTTTGTACTCGGGGAGCACATCGGCTACACGCAGCATGGCATAGACAGCCACCACCATATGCTGTTAACGTTGGTCGTGTCCCTGTTCTTTACGCCAAGGCTGCACCACATCGCAAAAATGACAACACTTAGCTTACAGAGCAACAATATGCGACAGAGTGTGTGTGTGTGTGTGTATATATATATATATACATATATATACTAGGCTTTTTTAGTCTATAATTTCCCCCCTTTATTTATACCCAATAGTGTTGTATCTTACACCGTTGTAAAGCCTGATTCATCCTCTTTCCAATGAGATACAACTAGCCACATCATGATTTTGCTTCCCTCAAAAAGGGGGACATGTTTAGCCATGTTGGTCATACCAATCGATTGACAATCCTTACAACTTATTTCTCACTGAAAAGGGGACTGATCAGGCTTTCTAACGGTATAAAAGACAACACCAATCGGTATTGTTAAATGGGAGAAATGATCAACTGAAAAAATATTGCAGGGGATTTTGTCAAAAAAAAAAATTGGTTGCTTCCCACACAATTACCGGTGTCACTCATTCCAGAAATGCAGGATCCTTACAAGTTGTACCTCATTGGAAAGAGGATGAATCAGGCTTTACAACGGTATAAGACACAACACTATTGGGTATAAATAAAGGGGAGAAATTATAGACTGAAAAAGCGGTGCAGAACTTTTTTTGCCTAGTGTGTGTGTATATTTATATATATATATATATATATATATATATATATATATATATATATATATATACACACACTATATTACCAAAAGTATTCGCTCACCCATTCAAATGATCAGAATCAGGTGTCCTAATCACTTGGCCTGGCCACAGGTGTATAAAATCAAGCACTCAGGCTACGTTTACACGTAGTCGGGTATTTTGAGAAACGAATATTTCCCTCCCTCCGTTTTCCAAAATAACATCGTGCACACGGCATCGTTTTCAAAAAAGTTTCCGTTTACATCAACCCTCATAAATACGCTGTCGAGCACCATCATAACTACACCAAGCCTATGGGCGGCGGGGTAGGAAGAAGGAGAAAGCCATGCAAGCCAATCAGAAGCCAAACCCGACAGCAGTCTGCCCAGGTCGGACCCAAAACCGGCGATGCTGGCGGTGCCGCAGACTGGCTCTCTGTGTTGGAGGGAGGAGACTGACCTCCGAGCCCTCATTCATCTCTGTTCCTCTATATAAAAAAACTGCTGCATTAGGAAAATGCAAACATATGGACAGAAATGCGACTGCTACTGTGAATGCATCCATGATCATCACCATTATAGACATAATATATGTATATCATGTCTATGATCACCATAGCCATAGGCCTATGTAAACATTGCACGCACTTTTGGCGCATAATGTGACGTCGGCTGCCTGAAACTCTGTATTTCTCCGTTTTTCTCAGTTTACATGCAAACGCGAAACAGGAGTTTTCCTAAATCTCCACTTTGGCCGGAGTTTTTAGAAAGAATCGTTTTCAGAGGCGAATTCGCCGTTTGCGTGTAAACGAAGGGCACAAACGAAGGGAAATGTCTCCGTTTTAAAAAATTACCGTGTACATGTAAACGTAGCCTCAGGCATGCAGACTGTGAAACAAGACATTTGTGAAAGAATGGGCCGCTCTCAGGAGCTCAGTGAATTCCAGCGTGGAACTGTCATAGGATGCCACCTGTGCAACAAATCCAGTCGTGAAATTTCCTCGCTCCTAAATATTCCACAGTCAACTGTCAGCTCTATTATAACAAAATGGAAGCGTTTGGGAACAACAGCAACTCAGCCACGAAGTGGTAGGCCACGTAAAGTGACGGAGAGGGGTCAGCGGATGCTGAAGTGCATAGTGCAAAGAGGTCGCCGACTTTCTGCACAGTCAATTGCTACAGAGCTACAAACTTCATGTGACCTTCAGATTAGCCCAAGTACAGTACGCAGAGAGCTTCATGGAATGGGTTTCCATGGCCGAGCAGCTGCAGCCAAGCCACACATCACCAAGTGCAATGCAAAGCGTCGGATGCAATGGTGTAAAGCACGCCGCCACTGGCCTCTAGAGCAGTGGAGACGCGTTCTCTGGAGTGATGAATCACGCTTTTCCATCTGGCAATCTGATGGACGAGTCTGGGTTTGGAGGTTGCCAGGAGAACGGTACATTTCAGACTGCATTGTGCCGACTGTGAAATTTGGTGGAGGAGGAATTATGGTGTGGGGTTGATTTTCAGGAGCTGGGCTTGGCCCCTTAGTTCCAGTGAAAGGAACTTTGAATGCTTCAGGATACCAAAACATTTTGGACAATTCCATGCTCCCAACCTTGTGGGAACAGTTTGGAGCGGGCCCCTTCCTCTCTCAACATGACTGTGCACCAGTGCACAAAGCAAGGTCCATAAAGACATGGATGACAGAGTCTGGTGTGGATGAACTTGACTGGCCTGCACAGAGTCCTGACCTGAACCCGATAGAACACCTTTGGGATGAATTAGAGCGGAGACTGAGAGCCAGGCCTTCTCGACCAACATCAGTGTGTGACCTCACTAATGCGCTTTTGGAAGAATGGTCAAAAATTCCTATAAACACTCTCCTCAACCTTGTGGACAGTCTTCCCAGAAGAGTTGAAGCTGTAATAGCTGCAAAAGGTGGACCGACATCATATTGAACTCTATGGGTTAGGAATGGGATGGCACTTCAGTTCATAGTATGAGTAAAGGCAGGTGAGCGAATACTTTTGGTAATATAGTGTATATATATATATATATATATGCGCCTACCTAGTCTGTGCACAAGGCTGCTTCTCTCACCTCAGCTTTGCACCACACTTCTGGTTCCCTTCCACTTACTGCTTTACACAACACTACACTACACAACACTTGTTAATCCTTGTCATGAAATAAATATTATTTGTTATTATTGATTTCACTGTGTTTTTTGGGTCATTTCTTATCTCTGTCCTCCATGTGTATCCCTCCACAGTAGTCTAGTTCTCTCTAGAGGGTGGGGATTTCAACATGCAGCATTTCCTGATGTATATTTGTAAAGGGAAATCTTGTACCGATTTTTTTTTATTGCAAATAAATGTCACATTTATAAAATATTACTAATATAATACAATATTTTGAATTATTACTTGTTTAAACTAAATGTAATATTTCAAATTATTTATCTTATTAGTAATATTCCTATTATAAAAGTATACATATATCTCATGTTGCCATTCTGTACACTGAGTTTTAGTAGCTTGTCACCCCCCCCCCCGCGGTCGCCCGGTCGGCGCTCCACTACAACCCCTCCCTCCCTCCGGTTGGAGCCCCGCTAGCCCCCCCAAAAATCTCCCGGTGTTGACGGGTCGACGTAACGTCGACGACGTGGAAAAGTCTGGTGTTGTTAATGCCCTAGTAGCTAGCTAGTCCACTGCTATCCACTACTACTGCCAGTCCAGGGCTCCAGGCAGTAGCAGTGGATAGGATCACACCCACAAACCAATCGTGCTTAAGACTAATGTAAGAACCGCCCACCTTATTAACATACGACACAGAAATACAGAAATAAATAAATGTGGAAATGTAGAAATACAGAAATAAATGTAGGAATAAATAAATAAATATAGAAATAAATAAATAAATGTAGAAATAAAAGAAAGAATAAATAAATGAATAAATGTAGATATAAATAAAAGTATAAATAAATAAACGTAAAAATAAATATATAAATACACAAATGAATAAATAAATGTAGAAATAAATAAATAAATAAATAAATGTAAAAATAAATAAATACATAAATAAATGTATAAATACACAAATAAATAAATAAATGCATGAATAAAAACAGAAATAAATAAATAAATAAATGTAGAAATATTTATTAATTTAATTATTTATGCATTTATATATTTATATGCGTATTTATTTATTTATTCATTTATTTATTGTTTTGTCATTTTTCGTCCCTCATAAGTGTGCTGCTGTTAGCCAGTGAAAATAGACCGGAGTGGCAACTCTTCACTTTGTTACACAATCCATGTCAGTGCGCTGCTGTTCTGTTCTCGCTGCACTACGCTTCGACAGTGCCGGTGGGTGTGCGCTCCTCAGTTACACACACACACACACACACATACACCCCGGCATGAGCACACAGCAGCGCAGGAGGAGGAAAACTAACGTGCAAAAAACTCCCGGTTCTCCCGATGTACAGTCCGGGCCTGTCTTACACCATTGGACAATATGCAGCCTTGCGTTCAAGTGCAACTCCAAAAAGGAGGACAAATAAGCGTCTGGCTTGAGACTGCGCCGGACACCGGACAAGGCATTTAAATTCCGGACTGTCCGGCCTAAATCCGGACGTATGGCCACCCTAGGTAGCACCACAGTGATGATTCAGCACCTGAAAAGGAAACATGTTGGAATCATGGATGGGGAGGAAGGGAGTTCTACAGCAGGGTAAGTCACTGCAGAATCCTATGTTTGTTCCGTTTTGCCGTGATGAAACGTAACGTCCCTCTGATGGCTCATCTAGTGCTGGTTTTGTCGTGATCCAGCTTGACGAGCTTGAAAAGTAAAGCTAATGTTAACGCTAGCTCGTTAATGACAGTGGTAGAGCAAGGGTGGTATAGTTAGCAAGACTAAAGAAACATTTTTATTCATTCGCCTTTTTTGGCCCATTCATTTTTTCTGTTATCATGTATATATTCTGTGCTTTGCCCCATATAGGTTATTGTTGACACAAATATAGGCTATTTGTGTTCATTGTACTTTTTTTTTATTTCATTTTAAAGTTCTTGTATAGCACTTGGTGAGCTTTGTTTCAATATGGAAAATAAAAATAAACTTGCTCTTACTAAAAACATGGTTATAATTTAATGACTAGTTAGTGTTAATTTTCTGAAATAAGGTGCAAAGAAATATTGCACTCACTTCCTGGAAGGATCCTATATATTTCTCTCTCCCCCTCACTCTCTCTGTGTGTGTGTATGTGTGTGTGTGTGTGTGTGTTTCTTGTCTGTAATTGCTCATTGGGTTACTTACCATTACACAACTAGTAACTAAAACAAGTGTGTTTGTAAGTATGTTGATTGTGTTATTACACATACTTATACTATCTTTCTGATTCCAGAAAAAAACAACAAACCATGAGAGGCTTCTTGATGGGACATACATCATGTACACCACAGCAAGCCGCTGTCTTGACGGATAGTATCCTCAACATGCTTGTCACTGACATGAGGCCTCTGTCGATGGTTGAAGATGACAGCTTCACTAAAATGATCCACACCTTGAACCCTGGTTACACTCTGCCCTCCAGGACCCACTTCACAAAGCTCATGGAGAGAAAATATGAAGAGACATTCAAGGAAGCAAAGACTGCAATAAACACCAACAACAGCAAACTTGCTCTCACCACTGATGTATGGACAAGTGTAGCGACTGAAGCCTACCTTGGCATCACCTGCCACTACATCATAGATGACTGGGAAATGCAGTCAATCTGCCTCACCACCATGCCACTGCAGGAAAGACATACTGCATCTAACATTGCAGAGTGGTTGGAGCAGGCAGTGACCAGATTTGAATTTCCTCCTAGCAAAATAATTGCCATAGTCCATGACAATGCTGCTAATATTGTGGCTGTTGCAAATATCCTGGAGGAGAAGTACGGGTGGTCCTCTGTCCGTTGCACTGGCCATACTTTGTAACTTGTGATCAATGCTGCATTGAAGCATCCAAGCACTGAAAAAGCTGTTGGGGCTGCAAGATGTCTGGTAGAACATTTTAAGAAAAGTGAGCTAGCCAGCAGTAAGAGAGAAACAACAACAAATGGCCACACCTGAGCACAGCATTGTTCAAGACATAAGCACAAGGTGGAATAGCACATTCTACATGATAACCCAACTGTTTGAGCAAAGGTGGCCTGTAACAGCAACACTGTCTGTCAACTCTGTCACACACAGGAAAAAGGTACCTGGATTTGAAACCAGACCAGTGGAGGCTGCTGGAAGAGCTTTCAACAGTCCTCAAGCCTTTTGAATGTGCAACTGTGTTCCTTAGTGGACAGAATATGCAAAAATGTCTGCAATACCTCCACTTGTGAAGGGGCTGTTGAAGTCCACCCAGAGTGCTGCCTTCGAGTCACCCTTGCTACAGGCTTTCCAACGCACTGCTGTAGAGCAGTTGCAGGAGAGATGGAAAAGGGAGACTACTTTCTCAGATGCAGCACCAAACACAGTGTTTCTTGCAATGGCCCTTGACCCAAGATTTAAGAAACTAAAGTTTCTTTCACCTGATGAAGTCCTACATGTTCAAACTAAAGTGCAAGGAATGGCATTTGGTGAGAGAATGGAGATGGATGTGCAGCAGCATGGCAGTTGCAGTGTTACCTCCACCGATACTACAGCTACTGAATCAACACCTCCTGCCACTATACTTAACTCACTCCTTGGTTCTGATGGTGAAGAAGAAGATGGAGCACACGAAGCTGGGGTTGTCCACACCCAAGTGAGGAACGAAGTCCTCAAATACTTTGGAGAAAAGAGCCTTGCCAAGGAAGAAAACACTGTGGTGGAAGGCTAACAGTGACAGATATCCCATGTTGGTCAGGCTAGCCAAGTCCTATTTATGCATTCCTGCCACCTCAACACCATCTGAGCGGCTGTTTTCTGCAGCAGGAAACATAGCCTCCAAGAAGAGAGCAAGCCTGAGCCAGGAGCATGTGGACATGCTCACATTTTTGTATTGCAATGCAAAGTGTCTGAAGCAGAGGTGGGAAGTAACGAAGTACAAATACTTCATTACTGTACTTAAGTAGATTTTTCAGGTATCTGTACTTTACTTGAGTATTTAATTTTCTGCCAACTTTTTACTTTACTCCCTACATTTGAACACAAATATCTGTACTTTCTACTCCTTACATTGTCAAAACAGGCTTGTTACTTCTCTCTCCCTCTCTCTCTCTTTTTGGTGGGGGCGGCGGGCTCGTTACCACCAAGAAAAACATTACAACACCTGCACCGGCACCGTACGAGAACAAAAGGCAGAGAAACTTTCCAGGCTACAGCAGCGCACTGACATAGATTGTGAAACAAAGCGAAGAGTTGCCACTCCGCTGTATTTTCACTGGCTAACAGCAGCACACTGGCTTAGCTTGTCTATTCAGAGAAGAGGTATCACTTCGGCTTATTTTTCATTCTATGTTATCACATGCATACTACTGCTCATTCATTGGTAGTTGAATTGTTAGGTCTGTTTGATAAGTAATTTACATTTTTAAAACAAATAATAATTTAACATATTTTTAAATTATTGGAGTCAACATCTACTCCTTAAAGATAATTTATTATGTTCTACAACTCATAAACATACACTAACACTACATACTGAGTGTTTGAGCAGCATATCTCCTCTGTGCTACAAAAGATCCGTGGTAAAAATTATTAACATTAATGCTGAAGCCCTCCCCCACAGTTTCAAAAAATCCTGGAGGAAACCCTGCACAGAGAGGGAAAGGGAGAGAGGGCGCGGGGCGTGAGAGCAGTTAAGAAAAAGAAAACCATATAGAGAAATCTGGAGACATGGAAGAAGACAGTTGCCAGGGAAGATAACGTTAGCCGACAACAAAACAGAGTTGGAGAAGCAAGAAAAAATCTGTTAGAAGTCATATACGTTAAGTATATTAAGTATTGAGAGTACCAAAGCTGTTATCAAGGTACTCATTCAAGACCTCTGGTCAGTTCAGTCTTGATTATTGTGTGAAACTGGGCTTGCAGCAAAACTAGAATGTTGCGTGATTTTCATTCTTTCTGTACCAGCACTTTGCAGGTTGTTAATAAAAGAGGAAATGTTCCTGTTTTGTGTGCCCTGAACTTTTTTTTCGTCAAAAAGTTATCAAAAAGGTATATGTATCATTAATGGTAAAAAAAAAAAAAAAAAAAAAAAAAAAAAAAAAATCATTTTTACTTTTTACTCTTGTACTTAAGTACATTTCAGAGCCTGTACTTTCTTACTTTTACTTGAGTAAAGAAGTTGAATTGGTACTTCTACTTTTACCAGAGTCTTTTCTCACACAAGTATCTTTACTTCTACTTAAGTACAGAATGTCAGTACTTTTGCCACCTCTGGTCTGAAGAAAGGGAGAGAGTGAGTGTGCGTGCGTGTGTGTATCTGTCTGTCAGTGTGAAAGAATGTAAAGTTCTAATGTTCAAACAAACCTTGTTAAGTTTTCTATTTTTTATTGTTGTTTTTTAAAAAATATAATTTAATGTATTTATTGTTCTGACAGCTCAGGTCCCTTTAAACAAGAAAAATATACCTCTTTTTGTGCACTTTATTTTTTAAAATAAAGGATGTTTAAGGAGCAACCTGTTTGTGTTTCTGCACTGCAAATTTGCACGGTCAGATTTTTAAAAAATTATACTTTTTTTGTTGTTGTTTTCGTTATCTGATTCATCGATTAATCGAAAAAATAATCATCAGATTAATCGATTATTAAAATAATCGTTAGTTGCAGCCCTACAATTCAGTCCAACCATTTTTCCGGCAAGCCTTCTTAACATAGGCCTGAGGTTATGTCCTTTGCGTTTTTTTTTTTTTTTTTTTTTCCATTTGGGGAATGTTTTATGTGTACAGTTGTATGGTCTTTTTCTTTCTTGCTTGTGAAATAATGCACTTGCACCTTATGTCGCACTGCCTGTCTCACCCAGCTATGGCAATGTTATTGTTGATGTTTTGTTGTTGGTGATGATGTTGATGTTGACGGTCACTTTACTGTTTTGTTTTATCTGTTTTTACTGTGAAGCACTCTGTGTATTTGTACTGTGAAGGGCGCTATACAAATAAAATTTTACTTACTTTACTCCAACAGTCCCATATTCACATACTCCCCCCTGGTTATTTGTAAAGCCATCAATAAACTTTGACATACAGCAACAACTGAAGAAAAGGAGCAAGCAGGTATCGGCTGGGAGGGTAGCTCAGAGTTATGTGGAACAACACTTCTCAGACAAAATAATGGCTTTCACTGATGGGTCCAAAGACCCTGACACTGGACATACAGGAGTTGCAGTTTTCATCCCACACTACAAAGTACATATCAAGAAAAGAACCACAGACCATTTATCAGTATATACAGTTGAGCTTTCAGCTATTATATTGGCGTTGGAATGGCTTGAAGAAAACAACCATAACAATATACTAATAGCATCAGACAGCTGGGCAGCACTCAAAAGTATCAAAACCTTGAAATCATGTGGGCAAGATCTCACTTTTGAAATATATAATCTACTTTACAGAATGCACAGGAGGGGCCTGACGGTTTGCTTTATTTGGGTTCCTGCCCATGTTGGATTAGAAGGTATTAGAAGGTAAGATATGGACATTCTGGCCTAGTAGTCACTTAAATCACACACTGTAGATATGGAAATTCCTTTAAGTAGGGCAGAGGGGAAATCAATAATTAAGAAACGTGGAAAAAGTGTGGCAAGAATACTGGGACATCCAACACACAGGAAGACACCTTTATAACATACAGAAACAGGTTGGGTTTGGAAGAAGGATGGGCAGGAGCTGGAGGGAAGAGGCAGTCATCACACGTCTTAGGATAGGGCACACAGGACTGAATCATACACTTAATAGAATAGGTAAACAACCAACGGTAAATGTGGTCTCTGTGGTATGTCTGAATCCGTCCAGCATGTACGTTGGAGTGTAGAGCATATGAGGAGGAAAGGAGGGCACTAGGAACAGCAGCAAAGAAAGCCAACATATGTTTGAATATAGGGGACCTACTTGGGGTAGAGTCAGAGGTATTCAGTCATCTCATTACATATCTAAAAGATACAAGGCTGATGGAGAGGATTTAGTTTCCTTTTCTTTTCTGTTTTTTTTTCTCTGCCAATCTACTGTCGCACACTCCAGTCCAGTAGGTGGCGGTAATGTGCCTTCAAGTCAGTTGCCAACCGCCAATAAAACCCATAGAAGAAAAAGAACAACAAAACACGCCCCTCCCCTGTGGACTGCGCATGCGACTTTCTCTATACACGGCTTGGAGTTGTTTTGGAGCGGAAAAAGAGTAAGCCTGGGGGGTCTGACTATCACAGGAATTAGAACAATAGAAAGGGTTCTGCTACCAGAATGGACATGGACGTGGAGTCAAGACATGTCGGGATCGGGCGGGGAGAACTGGAAGCTGGAATACCTGCTGCTTGTTCTTCCAACTGCAGTGGCGGGGAGGACGACGAGACAGAGGCCATCGGCCAGGCGAGGGAAGCCGGGGGCTCTAGTAGTCAACATGTCCATGATGGAGGCGTGCTCGGGGGCGTAAGGGAACAGGAGGTGACGGTCGAAATTGGAGAGACTTACTTATGCCAACGAGCTGACAAGACATGGCGTGAGTTTTGTCTGTCTTCCGTAACTGTCTCACTGACGTCCCACCACTATTTAAATTGAGGCTAGTTACCCCCAGCGTGTGATCTGTTACGCACCTGGTACTGCCGTGTAAATTGTATTTGTATCGCATGGTCACAAATTTTGTTCAGTAGACTGTAGGTGTATATATGCCGTATGTTGAGAATTTTCGTCAAGGAAGTCTTGCGGAATAGCACTCGGTTTCATAATGTAAGTTAGAGAGTTCGAATCTCACGATGTGTGCTCTTTTTCTTGGCTAGTTATTTTGTATTTCTTAAGCGTGCAGCATCCTTTCGTCGCAGGCTAATTTATCGACAGACCAAAACAGAATAATGTGAATATTTGATGATAATCACCATAAGTTTAGCAGGATAGGCATTCTCAAGTACCGCTAAATTTCGTCTTTCTTCTCGCTTTATCTGTTGTTGAGAGGTGGCCGACCGCCAGCCAATGTTTGGCCTCAGTTGAGCGTCCGTAGACCTACTTTTTGCGGTGTATCCATCACCGTTGGTACTTGTCTGACCCATGTCTGCGGCTTTTAGGCCAACTGAACATGTTGAGATCTCGCTGATTGACTGTTCAACTAAGCGAGTCAGTACTGGAGAAGAGAAACAAGTATTTTTTCTTCCACAGCGAAAAGACTGGCAGACACCACCAGTGCCATTTGCAACTTCTTATCAGACATATTCTCAGTCAGGAGTTGCTTTATTTTGTAACTGTTGGTGTAGAGCAGTGTTACTCATTGCGCGGCTCGCCAAGCTTTAATGGCTCGCATGGGAGCCAGTGATTTATAAGATAATGCAGCCAATACACATAATTCACACACACACACACACACACACACACACACACACACACACACACGTATATATATAGATATATATATAACTATATATCTATCTATATATCTATCTATATATATATCTATATATCTATCTATATATATATATACACACAGTACAGGCCAAAAGTTTGGACACACCTTCTCATTCAATGCGTTTTCTTTATTTTCATGACTATTTACATTGTAGATTCTCACTGAAGGCATCAAAACTATGAATGAACACATGTGGAGTTATGTACTTAACAAAAAAGGGTGAAATAACTGAAAACATGTTTTATATTCTAGTTTCTTCAAAATAGCAACCCTTTGCTTTGATTTGCTCTGAGGAAAAGTTGGTTTGGAGGCTGAAAATTTTTGCTTATGAATTAGGGCTGGGCGATATACCGAAAATTTGCCGATACCGAAATTTATGACGATAACCGACGTCACTTTGCTCATGTCGGTATGTTTGGTATTTTAAAAAAACAAAATAAAAGTCGATTTTGTCTTTTTTTGGCTGTATGTAGGTAGGCATGTTCGTGTCCCTTTAAGACGCTGTACTATGTGTACAGCGTGCCTAGTCACGTGACTCCACCCCCTCCAGTCAGCAACAAGAAGGGAAAGAGACGATGAGGAAACGGAGGACGGTTCAAATGTAGAAGTGGCTGCGGCTGCAGCTGAGGTAGTCGAAGTAGATTCAGTCGAGCAGGACTTGCTTGTCATATTTTATACTTTTAAACTTGGTTTGATTGTCAGTTGTTCAATAAATTTAACTTAAACTATTTAATATGTATTTTCTTGAGTTATTCTCAGACAGCACAGAGTTAGTCGCACTTCTCAGGCATGCAAACTTGTCGCCTTTCGGCTACAGTCTTTTTTTTTTTTTTTTTTGGTCAGTTGGGTCATTCACATGAATCGCGTAGTTTGGAAGAGACGCCTGGTTTCCGAGTCCGATGGAAAGTTTTAACGTTAGTTTGAAGGAACCGCCTAATGTTAAATTAGACCTTGCATAACGTTATGCTTCAAGCAAAATGGCTAACGTTAGGTAGCAAGACAAGCGGGCCATATGATGCTGGAATTTCCATTAGCAAGATAGCGAACTAATTAGCCAGCTAACGTTAGCTAGTTCTAATGTTAATTCCAGCATGGTCTGCTTGTCTTGCTAACTAACGTTAGCCATTTAGCTCTAAGCATATGCTTGCTATGTAAGGGCCTAGTCTTCCAGCTAACTAGCAACTCCCGTTATAGGAGGGGGGGTACCCCCCCCCCCCCGGACCCTCGTGACACTGTCACCTTTTTTTACTGTGAGGAGTTTGCATGTCTGACTTTTGTAAATACAGCAGTTATAGCAAGTAGGAGGCATACTGTCAGTAAAACTGGATGTGGAGCAAGAAATTATGCTGCCATTGCCCCATCTAGTGGTGAACGGGGAAAAAAAACGTTCCCTCCATTGCAATAAATAGGTCTAGGGAGGCATACTGTCAATATCACTGTCACTGTCACTTCTACAGTAAATCTTATTTCCCCAATATCACTATCACTGTGTTCTCTAAATAAGAACGCCAATAAAATTTTCCTTGTGGTGAAAACCTCTTTTTATCTTGAAAAATTTGTCTTATATGTTTATTGTTACATTTCTTGTCTTGTATATTGATACCATTCAAAAGTAAAACAGACGTGCCTGCTGGTCTGATTTCTTGACAGAAGGATAAGGGACTTTTCATTAAATTAAGTAAGCCAGAGGGGATTGATTTTATCACTGAGTTGTATTCTTTGAAAGGTATAGGAAAATTATGACGAGATATGAAACTCGCATAGGACAGGACAAGACTATGTTCATCCAAAACAGACAAGATATTATGAATACTTCTCTCAAACCATTTGGGATAGAAAAGAGACTTATCTCTTATAGTTATACACTAGTTATTCCATAACAGAGTTTTGTGAGGCGAAAAATTATGAGTGAAGCACAGTTTCCATGAAAGAAGTGACTGCTAATGAAATTTAGACAGTGTGATCGGAAGTTTGGCAGGTGAGTAGTTACAGTTTAAAACAAAAGCAAACCCACCAATTTTTTTGAAAATGTGATTGGGGATGAAGAACCACAATGAATTTTGATGTGTCAAACATCTTTTTAACCAGTTGATTTTAAAAGTATTAATGATATCAACAAAATTAAGCACTTCAAGACCACCTTCCGCTCTGCTATTACATAGAACTGCATCTTTAAGTTTCTGTATTTTCTTTCTCGAGACAAAATCAATAAATAGTTTGTTAATTTCATTAGCAGTGGCATCCTTCACAAAGAGAGAAAGAGATGGATAAACAAAATGAGATACACCTTCAGCTTTTGACAAAAGGACCCTGCCATATAATGTTAGTCTCTCTGAAACCAAAGGTTAAAGATATCTCTAGTTTTTTGAATTCTTCTAGAAAAGTTAAGTTGTTGCCTTGCTATTAAATTTTTTGTAATATGAATGCCCAAATACCTGACTGTGGTTTTTACAGGGATTATCTATGAGAATATCATCACAATTGTGAACGGGCAGTAATTCACATTTAGATACATTGAGTTTCAGACTTGATGCTAATGTAAACTGTTTAACTAAATCAATCGCTTTAACCAACTGTTCTTTATCTTTCAGGAAAAGGGTTGTATCGTCCGCCAGTTGAGAATTTTTTATTTCTCCATTAAATATAGAGATGTCCTTTAATTCTGTATCATGTACTATGTTAAATGACAATAGTTCAACAACTAAAATAAATAGAAAAGGTGAAATCGGGCAACCTTGCCGCACACCACGATTTATATCAAATCTATTCAAGGTGCTATGGTTAATTATCACTGAGCTATTAATTCCTTTATAAAACATTTCAATAGTATCTATGAATTGACTTCCAAAACCAAACAATTTAAGACATTCTACAAGAAACTTATGTTCTATGGTGTCAAAGGCTTTGTAAAAGTCTAAAAAGAGAATGAATGCTTCAGAGTATATTGAGTTTGCATGGTCCAATAAATCCAAAATAAGTCTGATGTTATTACTTATGTGTCTATCTTTAATGAAACCTGACTGTGTTTCAGCAACAATATGAGGTAGACCTGTTAATCTAGTTGCATAAACTGATGCCAGGATCTTAAAATCAATAGTAAGGAGAGTAATAGGTCGGCAGTTTTCTATTTATAAGTTGCCCTTATCTGATTTCGGAATTAGCGATATGTTAATATTAATGTTGTTTCATAGTTGTACTCATCTTTCCCTGACCGACACATTCACAGTACAAAATAAAGGTTCCTGAATGATGTCCCCAAAATGAACATAAAATCCTGGGGATTTACCCTTTTTCATTGAGAAAAGAGCAGTTTTGATTTCCTCTCTGGTCAGGTTAGAGTCACAGGTCTCTTTCAAGTCCTCATCAGTTGTGACTATATGTTTTTTAATCTTATCAATAAATATTTCACAAGAAGGGTTGTTGAATTCTGATTTGTACAAGTTGCTATAAAAGGAAAAAACAGAATCAGATATTAATTTTTGATCCGTACATTTACTACCATTAATGTTAAGCATACTTAGTGACTTTCTTTGCCCATTTCTTTTCTCCAAAGCAAAAAAATAGCTGGAGTTTGTTTCCCCCTCTTCCAGCCACTTGGCTCTAGATCTCACAAATGCAGCCTTGGCTAATTCAATATAAATTTGATCTGTTTTTAACTGCATCTCCTTTACTTCTAGCTCCTCTTCAGAAGACAAGCCAGGTTTAGATAAGAGGAGACCACTCCTACTCTGTAATTCAGCTCTGTTTTGTTTTTAAGAGCTTTTTATTCTTAACCTCTTTTTATAGCAATACTTCTTGTCATATATTTGAAGTACTCCCATTTTTGTGTATTCATTGCCCACAATTTCATTAAAAATTGTGGGCAATGAATGAAAAAAATTTCATTAAAAATTTTGTAGGATCATTAAAGCAGTTGTCCTTAAGGAGGGCATTATTAAATTTCCACTAACCTTGTAATTTAGCTGTATTTTGTGAGCATCCTAGTTTCAGTGTGATTTTTTTTTTTATGGTCTGACAATGGGGCAAAAGAATGGGAGACATCTGTTACATACTGAAGTGCAGAGGAAGAAGTTAAGAAAAGATCAATTCTGGATCTAGATGAGAGGTTACTCTTAGACCATGTAAAATCCTGTATGTCTGGGTTGAAAAACCGCCATGTATCGGTCAGGGAGAGATCTGAGCAAAGTTTTGAAACAATGTTGCTGCTCACAAGAGGTTGATTTAGCTTTGGAGGGAATCTATCTATTGCATCATCAGGACACATTAAAATCACCACTTAACATTACATAAGAGTTAGGATATTTGTGTAATAGATCATTTATTTTTGCAGTTATCTGACTAAAAAGTATCTTATTGGATGAATGAGAATTATGCCCATAAATATTACCTACTATAAAATTTGCATCATGTTTCAAAATGACAATCCATCTACCATCATGTGAAGACACCACCTCTACGATTTCCCCTTTAAATTTATGCAAAAAAATTGAGACTCCAGCAGAACGGTTAGTACCATGACTACAGTAAATCTTAATTTCCCAGTGCCCTTTCTAGAACTTTACATCTGACTCACATGAATGAGTTTCTTGTAAAAATATTAAGTCAGCCTCACTATTTTTACAGAATAGAAAAGTGGCTTTTCTTTTCAGCAAATCGCATATACCTCTGACATTCAATGACATTACCATTAGAGAATCAAACATATAATCCATCAGATAATAAATAAATAAATAAATGAATAAATAAAAGAATGAAGTATCTCTCGCAAATAGATAACCAGAACTTTGAAGTGTGTTTTAAATTCCTCAAACAAGGCAGTGAGAGATAGCCCAAAAAAATTGTGACTATAGAAAAATATGTTGGTGCTATAAACACTGTTAAGTGTAAACTGATTTAATCAATAACTATCAAATACATTGGATTAAACCCAGAATAATGCCATTCAAACAGAACACATTATTCTTCTATCTGTTTTCAACTTTAAGTTATATAAATTAAATATGATGAATGCATTTTGCTCCTCAAAAATAATATAGCAATGCAAGCTATGGACACAATGAATTTTTATAACGGAAATTTGTTTTTATAATAATTTTTATAATGAAAGTTTTATTATATCTTTTGTGAACCAATTATCTCCCTTTACCCCTTGGAACAAATGATATTTGTATAATATTGTATAGGGGTGTGGGATTAATCCACTGAATGTAACTGCTGGTGTTTTAACAACGACTTACATCTGCAAGGCGTCTCTTTATATCCACAGTATAGATACATCTGCATCAGTCACTTCCGATCTATGCGTAGTTTAATCTCCCTAGAGACGTGACATGTTTGGAAACAGCATCCTTCCTCAGTCGTCACAAAGTTAATAGTTCATAGTCAATAAGTCTATGTATAGTTCTTTTATAACCACCCTGGAGACGTGCAGTGTGTGGGAACATGTTTACCAAACTTATCCAACTGTATGACACATCTCTTCATTTGTCTGGGTAAAAGACTTAATTGATGTCTAAATGGTCAATTTTCTTCCCATCTATCAGAGCATAAGGTCCTAGGAAGGGCGCCCTTTTACCTTCTTTCCTTGCTTTTTCCATGAGTGGCCAGAGTTTTTCTCAGCTTGTTGCTCCGCAAGAACTTGCAGCCCTTGGCACTTTTCCAAACAGCATCACGTATGTGGCGCAGCGCAAAGAGGATGATGAGGGACCGGTGAGATCCATCCTTCCTCTTTGGACCAAGGCGATGCACGATGTTGACACCCTCCTGTAGATATTCCTGAAGTCCTGGAGCCACTTTTCCAAGGATGTCAATCACCACTGCTCTCACATCCTCGTTCATCTCTTCTCTTACTCCGTGTAGTTTCAATGACCATCTGTAACTGTAGCGCTTGTTTTCAGCAACTCCTGCTCTCAGGATCCGGTTCTCTTTTTTCAGTTGTTCAATTTCTAACTCTGTCTGTTTCAAAATTTCTTTGTGGTGATTAATATCAAGCACAAGTTGCTCAACTGTACAAGAGAGTTTTTCAATATGTTGAGACGTTGTTTCTGTCGTGGATTCAGTGACTGAAATCTTACGGTACGTCTCGTCATGTTTAATGGAGAGCTCTTGGATAGCTGCCAAATTGTCCGCACTGACATTTCCACTGTCATCGTTACCGTTAGAGTCTCACTTCTTCCACTTGTTGGCACTCTTCGCTTGAGTGTTACAGGACTGGATTGAAAGTGTGTCCATTGTATCATCATGGGTAGTTTCTATGCTCTCCTCACCTGGTGCAGTCATTTCTGCTGACTTTTCAGAGTCACTCATTTTAGCATTCAAGTCATTTTCCTTCTTTCTTTGACGTTAACGTCCGTTGGCGTGTTACCTAGCTTGCGTTCAAACTGAAACCATCTTGTTTTTCCTGACGTTTTCTTTCTTTTCCACGGGCTTTTAGTCCTGGCACCAAACTATTATTTAATTAAAGTCACTTTTGTATCATTTAAACTTTAAAATTACCTCATATTCTGTCTGCCTATTCACAAAGCCTCAACTTGTTTGACGGAGAAACTTCGCACCCGACTACCAACATGACCGCCATCTTGGCCCCCCCACGCCGTTGCTAAGTTTGAAATCTGACATGGATCGGAAGCAGTGGATGACGTCACCGCCACTCACAGACCTGTACGTGTCGACAGCTGCTCTTCTGTTTGACGTCGCGTATTAGTAGGCAGATATGCTGGGTGGGGAGTGTGTGAGTGTGTGTGCTTTTGGTGTTTTGTAGTAAAAGCGGCTCTCCTGTTGACTTGTCCTGCCAGTGTGGCTCTCATTAAAAAATAGTGAGGATCACTGGTGTAGAGCGACAGTAGTGGTAAAATGGTAACCAACCGCAGCTTTATTTATGGTTTGCATTCCTGGCTCTTCTTGTTTCCCCTTTTGAATAACAAAAACAGACTACTGCTACCTGCTGGTATGGAGAGTTATGTCATCTTGCGCAGGTGCGAAAGTAAGTGCTAGTTGGCCGTTGGCTGTAGTCTCTGCAGTGTGTTCAAGTCCAACTTTTTGGCCCCAACACAGGCAACGAGAGGTGACGAAACAGTTGGCCTTTGTCGCCATTAGTTCTTTGATGTTGGTTTGGTATGTTTGGGCCTTTAAACTGATAGTCTTCAGTCTTAAAAATGTATTAAAAACATTCTCCACATTCTTTTGAAGTTTGAAATTTATCTATAGCAAATCTGTGCACATGACAAGAATTCTGAATGATGCTTGGCTTGATGTTCTATCCATTGTACACAGAATGTTGCATTACTGGTCAAAACAGTTTGTTGGCTTAAAGTTGTATTAATTGTTGTTGTTCTGTTTCCAGATTCGGCAGAAGTTATCCAGTCCCGGGTGAATGAGCAGGAGGGAAGAGAGGAATTCTATGTGCACTATGTTGGATGTGTGAGTTGGTCCTTTTATCCAATAACAACTAGAGTTCTCATCGGCCTGAAATAAGACCCGACCCGACCCGGGCCGGACTGGGCCAGCCCGAGGCCCGACCCGACCCGACTAATTAGCCGAACTTAGGCCGGACAGCCCGATAAAGCCCGAAAAAAAAAAACAGCCCCTAATTGCCAAATTGCCATTATTTAGCAGAGCCGGTCGGTCCGCGGCACCGGGCCCATCAGTCGGTATCAGGCGGGCCGGCCGCGGCAACCGTCGCACTGCATCAGGCAGCTCACCTGTCAGATCCGGCAGACTGATGGTGGGCGCGGTATCGGACGGTGCCTCGGCATGGCCCGCCTGATGCCGACTGATGGTGCCGCGGCATGTGCGGGTCAATACAATATCAGAATAGACGGTAAACTATCTCCCCCCCTGGTCTACAACGTGGGTGTGCCACAGGGTTCCAATCTGGCCCCCCTCCTGTTCAGTATGTACATAAATGACCTGCCCTCTGTCTGCTCTGGCGCCCTCGTCCAGATGTACGCGGACGACACCGTTATTTATGCACATGCAAAAAACAAAGCTGAGGCAGCAAAAAAAACTCAACACTACCATGGTGCAGGTTGCCCAATGGCTCACTGGAAACTGCCTCCACCTAAATGCAAAGAAGACTGTTTGTATGTTCTTTGAAAAAAGGCCTTCCAGTACACCCAACCCTGATGTCTATGCTAATGGTGAGAGGCTACAGGTAGTGACCGAATGCAAATACCTTGGTATCACCCTGGATTGCAACCTTACATTCAAAAAACACGTCAAAAAGGTCACACAAAAGGTCAAATACAATCTCTCAAATTTCCGATATATCAGGAACAGCCTGAACATTGAAGCTTCAACACTATATTTCAATGCCATTATCATGTCACACCTCACTTATTGTCTCACAAGTTGGTCTCAAGCCTGCAAATCAACCCTAGCACCAATCCACTCAGTGTACAAACAGGCTCTGAAGGTCCTAGACCAGAAACCTGTCCGTCACCATCACTGTAGTATCCTAGTTAAGCACAAACTACTAAGCTTCGACAACATCATAAAGCTAATGGATGCCAGTCTGGTCTACAAAATACAAAATGGCCAGGCCCCACCACCACTCTCTGATTATTTCACCCGGAGTAGCAGACTCACTAGAGCTGCCATAACGGGTGACTTTGCCATTCCCTTAAGGAAAAGCACATTTAGCCAGTCAGCCTTTTTGGTGAGAGCCGCAAAAACATGGAACTCCATACCACCACTCATTCGCAATATTGGAACTCACAGGTCATTCAAACATACTCTCAAAACATGGCTAAGGAGCAACTACACATGCGACCATAAAAGCCTTACTTAAACCAACTGCACTCGTTTGTTTGCTTGCACGTCTGTATGCTATGCTTTGGACCTGTCCACATATCCCTAAGTGCTTATGCTTTATATATCTACAATTGCTTGTGTCCCTGCGTCTGTCAATGTGTGTGCTGTTATGCTACCCCAATGTGTGTCTGTCTGCATGCATGTTGTACATCTGTTGTGTACACAAATGTCTGCCCCTATATTAATCTGTGCATGCTGCTACTCTTACCTCTTACCTGATGCTTGTCTGTCTGCATACGTGCTGCTCATGTTCATATGGTCAATGTGCTTGTTGTGTTAATGTGCTGCTATGCTTAATGGACCCTTTCTTCCACTTTTTTATTATTGTTATTATTTTCTTTTTTTTTTTTTTTTTTTTTTACATATATATTTAACCTTGTTTTTAACTAGCTACTTAATCTGCATGCTTTGTGCTTTGTTCAAATTTGTTTCAAATTTAGTTTCTCTTCCTCCAGCTCTGGCCTTCTTAACATCATGGCCCAGGGACTACAGTTGAAAATTAGCTTTGGCTAACACTGACACATTTACAGCTGTTGCAGTTGTTAATTAATGTGTACTGTCCCTGATCAAATAAAGTCAAAATAAATAAATAAATAAATACGGTAGTCTAGAAAACTGGAGATTTTTTTTTTCTCGTGCGCCCCCAAGTAGATTGCGCCCTGGGCAGTTGCACTGCCCATAGCAAAAACCGTCCCTGCTGCCGAGTGTGCCAGCACAGCGGGATACTGCTGCAACTCTCTCTCACTTGTTTGCGCTGCACTCGCACAGCTGTTTGTCTGTCTGTCACTGAAAGTTTAGCCTCCAAATCCAATCCAGTCTCTCACTCTCCACCAGTCACATAAAAATGAAACGTCATAATCAATAACAGAACACATAATTCTATTTTTTTTTATTTAAAAAAAAAAAAAAAAAATCCCCCACAGAACCCGAAGCCCGACCCGACCCGCCCAATTCACGTAAATTTTAGGCCCGACCCGACCCGAAAATGTCGGGTCGGGTCGGGTTCGGGCAGAATATGAGAACTCTAATAACAACACCTCTGGTCTCCATTTACTCATTGAATTTCATGCATTGGGATGCCCCTGCACATCCATTTTACCATGGGGACTGATAAATAAATTCTAATTTTGGATGTACAGGGTTTCCTCTAGGATGTTTTGAAACTGTGGGGGACGGCGCCCCCAGTTCCACACAAAAACATCATTTCATTCAAATTGTGTCAAATTCGGTGATATTCCGCATTATAAATAGATTGCGTTTTATTTGGCTAATTCCGTGATCGCTGAAATTATAGGGCCCTACAATGTTAACATTAGCAATAACATTAGGGTCGTTATCACAGGCTTGAACAAAAAAATTGATTAAATTTAATCTTGTCTAGGTACCTTTCTCTTGCCCTTTTCTCTCCGTCTGCGAGCGCGCAGCAGTAGAATCAAACAGGCGGGTGAAGTAGCAACGGTAGCACGGCATGTTCTGCACAACATCTGCCGCTGCAAAACATCTCTTTTGAAACCAAAATAATTCCACACCACCAACGTGCTGTTCGTCTTCGAGACTAAAGTCTCACTTATGTCATGCTGCGTTCCAGCGGGGAATTGTACCTGTGAATCACGACTTCAAAGTCACGAATCACGACTTCAAACCTTTCCAGGCATAACCAATAAGAACAACCGTCTCCAGTTGGGCCGCCATTCTTGTGTACAAAACATAAACTGCGTGACGTCGAACGAGGAAGTTGGAGTCCATTGAGCACAATCGAGTTCATAGTCGTGAATTCACAGGTTTGGCTATAGCCCCGCCCACTTTTAACCGGTAAATCACCAGTTACGTGTGGCCTGGAACGCAGCATCAGTTTCTGACTGCTCCGTTGAGCCAGAGGCCATTGCGCAACAGGTGGGCAGGATGAAAAGTTGGTGCGGCTGAGAGCTCCACTCGCTGTAGCTCGCGTCTCGTGACCAACTTATAATTGCGCAAGTTGTGGTTAGGAAATCGTGTTTTATCATATCGCGATATTATCGTAAATGCAATTAATCGTTCAACCCTACCAGGTCTCTCTTCCAATTTCTTCCATCTCCACTGAAAACACATTGTTTTAATCACAGGCAAAAAGTTTCATGTCTAGAGCTACAATAACAGAAATTATGCACATAATGAAGCGCGACCATGACAACCATGTAGACTCAACCATTAAATCACGTACTTATTCCACACATTTGACAGTTGTGTTGCCTGCGAGAGTATGAGAGAGAGAACACCTGGTTGTCACAAGGTATGGAGTTGGTTGTCCATATAGCTATCAATGGGGTTTCAGTGAGAAAAATTATGACTAAAAAATCGCGTATAATGTTTTAGTTTTTTAAGATAGAATTACCAAATTTGTTTAAAAACAAAATATCCAGCCTGTATGATAGTGCTCATCAATAACCTTTGTATTTAAAACACAAATTGGAACCAGGTGACTGTTTGTTTGAATGATCCTCTGAAATGAGAAGTAAAAAGAAACTATTTACAGTGCTGAAAAAACTAACTAACCTTTATTGAATCTATTGTATACGTGTGTGTGTAAAATCAAAATCACATGAGACATTATGAACTATAACGTTTGCCAGTCTGACTGTCCTTCTGAACCCATTTAACCCAATTAAAACTACCACAAGAAGTTAAAAAAAAATCAAGAACTAAAAATATCACTAGAAGTTATGTCCTTATCTGAGCCTACATGTGCAACATTTTTTTTAACACAGTCATTTGAACAACCATGAGTAAGTTGATGTTTTATGTGCAGCAAACATTCGAGAACAAAATGGACTACCATGTCACGCACATGTTACCCCTTTTCCACCAAAGAGGTTCCAGAGCTGGTTCGGAGCCAAAGAACCGGTGACTTAGCACCAGTTCTTTGTTTTTCCATCGCCCAAACACCGGCCAAAACTGGTTCCAAAATGGTTCCAGGCAAGCACCAACTTCGAGCAGGGGCTAAACAGGGGCCAGAGAAAGAACCGATGACGCGCGCCCCCACGTCATTGGTGGGCAGGTTTACAGACCCAAACGGGAACAGCGAACGCTATAAACGTATAGCTAAACATAGTCGTCATTCGTTCCGACCACGAATACGACAGGTAGCCAGCAGTAATTGCGTTTTTCGCCTCTGGATCGCAATGTAAGCTTGTAAAGACACGAGCAGTATTTGCATCGCTACGATGGCATCTCGCACACCCACACCCACATGATCACGTTTTACGCTGACGTAATGACCTGGGTCTGACTTGGCTCCGTTTGGGCTCTTGGCTGATGGAAAGCAAACCGGTCTTTGTTGGAACCAGTTAAGCGCTGGCTCTAGCACCAACACCGAACTAGCACCAGGTTCTTTTTGCTGGAAAAGGGGCATGTGACAACCAACACCTGGAGCAGTGAGACAACCATCCCCAACTGACATCTTGACAAACATTTTAAGCTAGCTACCACATGGTTTAAGCTTGCTAGCTAAAAGTTGACTCAAATCAAAGCAATTACCTTCGACTTTTTAATAAGTGTTCGATTTTTAAATTACCTCAACTTTCCCCAAACAAATAGCGAATAGCTATAATTTGTATCTGTGATTATTCCTGTGGACATTTTCTATGTTGAAACTACCCTCCTACTGCTCTATCAGGATTTATCTAATTTTTGTTTTGTGATCATGCAGTTAATAGGCGTCTGGATGAGTGGGTGGGTAAGTCCCGACTGGCGCTTACCAAGACGGTGAAAGATGCAGTGAGAAAGAGTACAGAGATTGGCATTGGTGAGTTAGGTGACCAGCCTGAGAGAAAGATCACCCGCAACCAGAAGCGTAAGCATGATGAGATCAACCACGTACAGAAGGTGAGCCGTCGTCTATCCCTTTGATTTTTTAGTACTTTTGTTTTCCTGATTACCTACTCAATGAGATCATTTCTCGAACAGTGTAAAAACACTAAATGAATATTTGGTGAAACTTAACTGCATACTAGCATACATACTAGCATATTAGTGTATTTATTTGTTCTGCCTTGTACTGTCCACGGTCACATCTGTGATGCTGCTATGAGAGAGAGATAAACAGCTTGGGGAAAAAATGAACGAATGAATGGCATCAGATGGTTGTTCTTTCTAATAGCATTGTTTCTTCTTCCCAGACATATGCAGAAATGGACCCAACTACAGCTGCCCTCGAGAAGGAGCATGAGGCGGTAAGGAACGTGCTTGTTAAGTATATGCTTAATACCAGTCCTTGGGATTAAAGTGAACAGCTTCAGACTGTATGGCAGAGTTTGAAATGAACTTTTTTAAAATCATCTGTCCACTACTCTGTACTAGTGTTGCTAACCGGTGGCCGTTTGACCGGTTGTTGACCGTTTGAACTTTAACCGAATAATCTTGTCGGTTAAGGCCGAACATGTCGTCACCGACACAAATGCGCATGTCATATTGTAAATACCGTGACTTCCATAAAGTTTGCTCTATTGAAAAAATTCCAACTGTTCCTGAAAGCTAAGAAGTTGCTCATGAACCCACATACAGTTTAATACAGTAAACATGGCGATGGGAAGCTCTGCAGGGCTTGGATTACGTCATTACGCACAGAGCTTATCTTGGTAGAGACAGACCGGAGAAACGAGCCAAGCTTATGGTGATCACGCATAGTTTTGAACAAAGTATGTCATGCAAGTCTGCAAGAGTCATAAAACCACCAAGCAGACTCATCGAGGAATCTGGACACAGTATTTTTCACGAGGAGAGAGAGATTTCTTCTACACCACGGTAAGCAACATGCGTAAATTACATAATGTTTGTAGGATATCATGTAGGCTATGTACAATATTTGACTTCGGGATGAATGGTGTTCCATATTATCTTATGTCTGAATTGGTTTGATGCCTGCTGAGGGGAGATCCGTGGTACAGAACGGATACGGTCGCGTTCTTGACTGTCTGTAAACTTTATAGACAGTCAAATAATATTCTTGGTTAATCGAAGTAAACCGATTAATGAGGCCCGGCAGCCATCCCTACTCTGTACTACTACTTAGCAGCCATTACCACTAGCCAAAATGCTTCTCTCTGAATAAACAAAATTCAGATTCACTGTATCCACTCCCATGTAGGAAGACTATTACAATATGCTGAAACTGGGGCTGCACCAGTAATTAATTTATTGATTAATTTATCAGTTGTTTTTTTGATTTGTCGATTCATCTTATTACTATATAATCATAAAAGTGAGTAACAGGCTACCGCACACTGTGTTGACTTTACTTAGTTTTTATTTCGAGCGAACATGCGTCATCAGGTTCGCTCAGGTATGGTCTGAGCTCACACAGGTGTGACTAAATCACCTTCCAGTCACATGACCATTGGTTCTTAAAAGTCATAATTTTTCAAAATGCAATATGATCAGGTGAGATACCCTCCTGTGTATAAATACAAATTACATTATATAATAAATAATAGTCTCTAGTAAAAAAATAATTAAGCAAGTGGCAAACATCTTAAGCTTATTTCACAAAGTCATCACAAACATCCTAACATGCCTAAAATGAGCAAATAGTCATAGAAAAATATACCATCTCCATACCGTAATATAAGTGTACCACACATCAACCCACAATATTACAACATACAGTATACAAGAGCAATTAGTATATTAGAGAAATACACACATAGTTCAAAATCGCACATCACAAATTATACATGCAGGCAAAAAGACAAGTAGGCAGATACCATGGCAAAACACTAATCAAATCTAAGTAAAGTCAACACGGTGTGCGGTAGCCTGTTACTCACTTTTATGATTCTATAGACTATCCTGTGACCTACTAGCACCTGATGGGGCCCTCGCACCCGTGCCCCGCATCCGCCTTGTGGAACGTTCCATTTTTTCCAGTGTTTTAAGTTGATGTAGTTTGAGAGCTGTTTCTGCTCCCTCTGAGGTCTTACAGTGGGTCTGTGTGTGGGGGGGGGGGGGGGTGGGCAGGCAGCTGGAGTGTGTCAATAGACAGAGAGTGCAGAGCAGAGCAGACCAGAGTCAAAAACCTTTAAACAAGACTTCACAACAACCAGAAAGTTTTTCCAGTCCACACCAAAACATCATATTTTTGTAGGAATTTTCGTCCTCTTTCCATCGGCATAGGTTTGAAAGCTGTCAGACTTTTACTTTAGATTGCAGGGGCCTAATTAGTGCCAAGGATCTGCCAAGGCCCTGCTTCTTCACACCAGAGTCCATGGGAAAAAGTGGAGCCTTTGGTTGTGGACACTGACTTTGAGGGCTTATAATTTAAAAAGTAAGCGAGTCCTTCAGAACTTTTGTTAAGCACTGTGTCCTCTGTCATGTATTAGCTTTTGAAGCAGCCGAATTTGATGAGTTTTTGAGCATGTTTTGGGGGTCAAATTAAGCATCAAAGAGACGTAATAATAGGAAAAAGAAGGAGAAAGAAACGTTACAAAAACAATAGAGCCCTCTCTCAGAGAGGCGAGAGCCCTAATAAGAAGAAAGAAACGGAGCAATAACAATAGGGCTTCGCACTGTTCCAGTGCTCGGGCCCTTAAAAAAAAAAAAAAACTTACAATAACAATAGGGCTTCGCACTGTTCCAGTGCTCGGGCCCTAAAAACGAAGCAATAACAATAGGGCTTCGCGCTGTTTCAGCACTCGGGCCCTAATAAAAAGAAAAAAAAACCTTACAATAACAATAGGGCCCTCTTCCAGAGATGCGAGGGCCCTAATAAGAAGACAGGAGAAGAAAAAACGGTACAGATACAATAGGGCCCTCTTCCAGAGAAGTGAGGGCCCTAATGATAACAAGGGTCTGTAATATTAACTAAGGCCATTTTTTTCACTCATGCATGGCCATTACAGTAAACAAAAAATATGGCCGTTGTATCATCAACATTAGATGATACATAATGTAAAGTAGTGTTACCATAACAACTGTGAAGAACTTTTAAAAAAATGTTATTTCTTTGGGCATTTCTGCTTTAACAGACAGTTACAGTGGAGAGAGGAAAGACAGGGCAGCAAGAGAGGGGACGACATGCAGCTGCATTGGGAATGATGAGGAAACCTTTAGAAAATCAATTTGTTTTTTGTTTTTTTTATTTGGATAAGCAGGTTACAAAATAAAGGAAAGAATAAAATATATGAGAAAAAATTAGCGTCGAGCACGGTGCGCGTGTCGAAGTGCAGATAATTTGTCCGTTTGTGCCAGTTTTATGGGTATTTTTCGGGGCTTTTATTTTGAAAGTGTTTGGGGCTTTTATTTTGAAAGGCCGCGGACATCCTAGTGTGTGACTGACACCAGTACTGGCAGCTGTGGCACGATTACACCAAAATGCAGGCAGACAGAGAAATCCTCATTCAAATGGAGAAATCCAGAAAACCCACCCCTTTTTGAGGTGTGCCAAATTTGGTGAGTTTTTGAGCATGTTTAGAGGGGGTCAAATTAAGCGTTATTTAGACGTAATAATAGTCACGTTCCCGCCCAAATTTTCACTTTGAAAAAAAAAAATCTTCTCCCAGGGCGTAAATGGCAGCAACTTGAAAATTTGACACAGGCACTGTGTCCTCTGACACAGTGCCTAACAAAAGTTCTGAAGGATTTCGTCATTACTCGATTTGTTTGGATTTTATAAGCCCTCAAAGTCGGAGTGGCCAAAACCAAAACCTTGTTTTTTCCCATGGAGTTTGGTGTGAAGAGGCTGACACTTGGCACTAATTAGGCCCCTGGAGTCTAAAGTAAAAGTCTGACGGCTTTGAAAACTATGCAGATGGAAAGAGGACGCAAATTTCTACAAAAATGTTATTTGGATGTAGATTTGAACAAGTTTGTGGGCGCTGTGAAGAGTTTTCAAACGTTTTTGACTCTGGTGTGCTCTGCTCTGCACTCTGCCTGGACATGTGACTCAGTCTAGCTGCCTCAGGAATGCGCAATACACACCCATTGTAAGACCTCAGAGGGAGCAGAAAACACTCAAACTAAAACTGCCATAACTCAAAAACGTTAAAAGATAGCAAAATCATGTAAATACAAGATTTATAGATCCAAGTCTTGTGACTCGTTTAAACTTTGAATCAAGTCTGTAACTCAAACGGTGACCGAGCTGTGACACCTCAAACAGGGGTGGGTTTTCTGGATTTCTCCATTGGATTGAATGAGGATTTCTGTCTGCCTGCATTTTGGTGTGATCATGACACAGCTGCCAGTACTCAAGTCAGTCACACACTAGGACATCCCCGGCCTTTCAAAATAAAAGCCCAAAAACTCTTTCAAAATAACAGCACCGAAAAATACCCTTAAAACTGGCACAAAAGGACGAATTGTCTGCGCTTCCACACGCACGCCGTCATGCCGACATGCACGAGGAGGCGAGAGCCCGTCCAACGCTGCTTGCGGCTTTAATTATACTTTTATCCATGAACTATTCTTATGAATGCACTTGTTCACATCCATAACTTCTACCACTTATCCCTCCGTAACAGAGAGAACCCTGCTCATATATCTACACAAATGTACACATGGTCTTCCATAGTAATCTACAAATCAAGCCCAGGAAACGAAGATACTGTAAAGAAATCTAAACTGGATAAAAGGGCTAAACACATTGAAAGGGAGGGGGAAAAGAAAAAAAAATAAGAAAAGGGGAAAAAAGGAAATATTATGTTCAATTTATATTAAGTAAGTCTGCCTGTTCAAATCGATAAACTGAACCTTTTCTTTTTTCCTCTTTTTCCCCAATAGAACTGTTTACATACCAACATAGGGGTGCTTATGTTATGCTCAATACTGGTGGGGGTTTTTGTGTTTGTTTTGTTTTGTTTTTTCTCTTTTCCTTCCTCTCATAAAATCTGGCCTAAGCGGTTTCATATACTCTAACCATTTCTCCCACAACCATTCACATTTCTCCCTCTGAAGCTGAGAGTAAATGTCAGCTCTCCATTACAAAAAATTTATTGTATTACATCAATCCAGTCTGTTATTGTTGGTACCTCTGGTTTCATCCACTTCCTAGTTAGTGCTTTTATATTTGAGACCAATAATATTCTAAGTATATACTTGTCATCATTGTCTCTTAAATCATACCTTGGCACTACGTTTGACTCACAGCTCAATTCAAGGAAACACAGCTTATTGTCAAACAGGGTCAACAGAGAATTTCATTTCATGAGGAAGCTACGTTCTTTTAATGTCTGTGATACCATTTTGTGTAATTAGTGGGCAAGCTGGCAGCTTGCACACTCATGTTTTTCCTACTATTTCTTTCTTTATTTTTTATTCCATACATTTTTTGGGGGGGCATGTAACTCCTCCTACAGCTTTTGTTTTAGGCCCACACAATTAATTGGAAAAATGTGCGGCCCGATTGGGAGAGGTTTGCTATTACTTTTATAAGGAATCCCACTTATGGAACAGTGACACTTAACAAGGCAGGAGTGCCAGCTCTCTCCCCCATAGACTCCCATTATATCTGGAACCCAAAATCTGGGGAGAGAAGGAGAAACACACACTTTCTTAACTCGCTCTAGGGCAGGCATTTTTGGGAGTTGTAAAATAATTTTGACACAGTTTGAAAGCCCAAAGCCTTACCTTTCTCATGATTAGAGCTGCAGCTATCGAATATTTTAGTAATCGAGTATTTTATCAAAAATTCTATCAAGTAATTGAGTAATCAGATAAAATGCGTTTTTGCCAAGATAAACAGCAATTATGAATATACAAGAGAAAACAAGACACAAGACAATGACATAGGAACATAAATGCAACAACACAGCAAAAGTCAAATCATAAGCAGGGGTACCACGTTTCCTGCATTATTTATATAATCGGCCTATGGGATTATAACATTAGAAATGTATTACACTAAAGGACATAATACAGTAGGTTTGTGGCTATGCATTTATAAACTAAATGCAAGTGTGCCCATTGTGTGTGTGTGTCAATGGACATGTCTTGGCATGGCTGTTTGGAGGCGCAGCGCGAGTCGCAAGCAAGCTCACTATACATATAACTATAACTAAACCAATAACTTTAAAATGAACAGCACAACATCACATTGGAAATTAATATAACAGCAGTGGCCATAATTGGATGTCTGTGGCAATGCAACAAATCTATCTCCACGTGTTACATGCCACGTGGTTTTTGGAATGAAATACCGTATTTCACAAATTAATCGCCCGGCCGCAAATAGCCGCCTGGTTCTTATAAACGCCTGGGGTCTGCACCCATTTTGCGTATTAAACGCCCACCCGAATAACTGCCGGGGCGATTATTTGCATTATATTGAGTTAACCCAAAATAAGGCTATTCACCTTATTTTTGCAGAAGTAAACAGTTAGCCGCACAATAACTGTGCGGCACTTCCGTTTTCTCTCAAAATAAGAGCGCTAGCTAACGTTAGAAAAAAAGGGTGTACCGTGTACGGTCTGTGCAAAAATAAATAAAGGCTTACAGCGAATAGCTGTCTGGTTCTTTTAAACGCCTGGGGTCCAAGTTGATTTTGCGTATTAAACGCCCGGGCGATTAACTGGGGAAATACAGTAGTTCATTTTAAGATTTACCATATTCATCCGAATAAAAGACGATATTTTTTCCATTGAAAATGCCCGGAAAAAAACACCCTCGTCTAATATGGCAGTATGTGTGCGCTGTTCACCTGTCAGATCCGACGGACCTGACTGGGTGGGTGCGGTACCGGCGGGATTGCGGCCGGCCCGCCTGATGCCAGCCGGTGGCTTTTTTATTCAAACAAGATTTTGTCCATATAAAAAGTATTTTTCCAAAAAAGGGTCTTGAAAAAGAGGGGTCGTCTTTTATGTGGGTCAGTACGGTAGTTCATTTTAATATGTACCAGGTCTCCAACCCGATCCCGGGTGTCTTCGGTGGAGGTGTTGGAGCATCAATGAAGTGCTATTGTGGTACATCAGGACCATCTTACAGTGAACGCAGGTCACTGTATTCATCTTGGTGTTGAGATCAAAATGCTCCCATAGTTTGGACATTTTCTGCCTTTTTCTAACACATTTCTCTTCGTGTTCCTCATCCCCATTTCGCTTCCCTTCTGACATCTTGCCGCTACTTCTCAAAACACACGCCTGCTTCCTCCTCCTTCCTTTGCGTGCGTGACGTAAGCATGTTGCGCTGGTTGTGCCACATTAAAAATAGTATGTGCGAAACATCACGGATTTATATTTTTATTTATTTATTTACTAAATGATTCTTCGAGGCAGGAAAAATTACCCGAGGCAAAAAAAGAATTGAGGTACTCGATTACTTAGAGTAATCGTTTCAGCTCTACTCATGATACATTTTATTTTCTGCTCGGACTTACTGTCATTGAGGAAAAAGCATTTGTTTGACCACTACTTTCAGGCATGGGCGCAGATGGCACTAGGGACGGGGGGATGTGTCCCCTCCAGATTTATAGTGACCCGATCCGTCCCCCTCCCCATATTGATCAGTATGCAATACACCATTCAAGAAGGTGGAAGGCTGGAGCCTGGAGCAGATCCTTGCCGAGTTGGCAAAGCAAGATGTTCAATTTTCCACATAATCCTCGGTTAATAACACTTGTAAACCAGAATTTTGAAGTCGGAAAGGCATTAAAATCTAGCATCTACAAGCATAAACGTTGGGGTTTTCTTTTCATTTCATTAACTGTCATTTTTTTTTTCCGCATTCCATGTTCCCTGGCCTGATGTCACGTCCCAGTTTTTAAACTGGGAAGGGCTAAGTTCGGACGTTACGTTTCCGGAGCTCCATGTTCCGACTTCCAATGTAAATGCAACGCACCATCTTGACTCCAGGGTCCGAGGGAGCTGGTAGCTGCCCGTGTTTGTGCGTGTAGCGGTGACCATAGTTATCCTTCCTATCAATAAATCCATGAGCAATGAAGAAACAAAAAACCATAACAGCGTTTCTTCAAAAACAAAACAGTGTAAGTTGCCTGTTAACTTCCCCAGATGTGACAGATATTAATTTTGTAATGTTACGTAGTCTGACTCTGACAATAATAAGAAGGCATTAACACTTACCTGAGGCAGACTAAATGTAAAATGACAAGCTTTTTAGGCTGCTATTAAAACTTTGACTGCCAAAGACATATATATACGTCATTTGAATTCATCACTTGACTGCCTTTTGACATATAAATACGTCAAAAGCGTCAATATTATTATTGATGTTATTTTAGTAAAATTTATCTTTAGCTTAAATTACAAGATCCAAAATGTTAACATTCAGTTCCAATTTTTTACATTCAAGCTGTAAATTCTTAAGTTTCTCTTGTCTCACCTTCTTTATTTAAAATGATTTGGCAATAATTTTTCCTCTCATAACTGCCTTGCAGGCATCCTATAGCACGGGCGGGTCCACTTCATCATTGTCATTTTCAGCTAGGTATAGCTCAATTAAATACAACATGTATATTACAGTATCGCATAGCTTAACACTGAGCACCCCTTTTCTTAAACTAAACAACAATATAATAACATAACTTGAACACATATAAAAAACAAATATGCACAAGACTTCCCATACTGTGACCATAGGTGAGCCTGTGTAATGCATAGGCTCCGAAGGCGAGCCTCTTTCCCCCCACTTGGAAGAGGGCCCTTGATGTTTATGGAAACGTCCATTTAAAGAGCATACTCAGTTATATAACTTTCTAACTGATTCGACCAGAACAATATTTTCACTTGTTCAGTAGCCAAAGGTAACTCAACTAACTAAAAGGTGTAATAAGACTGTATCTATCTTTAGCCTCAGCATATTCTTTTCTTTTTCTGAGAACATCTGGGGCAAAGTTGTGATCCAGGTAGATTTTCTTGTCCATGAAGAGGAAGCCCTTCTTATGCCAAGCTTGTTTCAAGACCTCTTCTTTTGTTTTAAAACTCAGGAACTTGACTACAATTGATCTAGGAGAGGCATCATTCTGTGGACGAGTTAGGAGAGCACATTGTGCTCTTTCAGTCTGGTTCGTCATGTCTGGTTGGAGCTCTAACTTCTCCCTCAAAAGGCTCTCAATGAAAGAGATCATTGACAGAGAGTTTTTCTCAGCGCCTTCCTTCACACCATAAATTCTGATGTTCTCTCGTCTCGAGTGACCCTCTTGGTCACTCAGTCTTGCTTCTAGTTGCTTTTGGAGTCTCAGCATCTCCGGCAACACCTCTTTGATGTTTTGAATCCTTGTTTCTGCTCCTTCGATCTGGCCCTCTACTTCATCTATCCTTTTGTTAAGACTGAATTATGCTTCCGCGAAGAGCGTACGGAGGTTGTGCGAAGCTTACGGGGGTTGTGCGACCGCCGCAGAGCCTTGCCGCGCGCCTCCCAAAAATTGTAACTACGCGGACCCTACGCAGCCCCACAAGAGCTGTGATTGGTCCGCCGAAGTACATCATTTCCAGCATTTCGTTGCAACCGGCATCATGTCCTATTGTTGTGCCGGCCGGCAGCGCCATTTTTAAAACAACTGTTGTGTCTCGACTCATCGGTTGTGTTTGAAAATGTTGGAGAATGCTGGATCTCGCGGAAGAACGCCTGGCCGAGGAGGTGCGCAAGTACCCGCACCTATACGACTCGTCCTCTCGCCATTATATTACAGAAGAGCAGCGACCATACGTCACAGGGTCTACGTTGGTGGGAGGAGAATTGCTCAGTGTGTTTTGCAGAGGTATGTTGGACACACATGCGCTGCGTAGGAAATGCGTGCTTCGCACAACCCCCATACACTCTTCTAACACAGAAGCATAATTCAGCCTTTAGTCCTGCCAATATCCTCCCTTATTTCCCTGAGCCTTTGTGCATTGTCATGTCTGAACTTTCTCAGTTCATTTAGTATCACGTCCAAGTTCACCATTCCTGTAGCCATTGTCTCTGTGTCGTCCTCGTCGTCATCACGGCGGCTGCTAACTAAATCTGAGGAGGTGCCGCTACAGTCTTCATCCTTGAGTTTCTCTTGTGTGCGCAATGCATGTTCTTTTTTTTGCCAGTCATTTTTGGTACCCCGACCCTTGTGTTTTTGATTTTGTTTTATTAATCTCTCTTTGTCAAGTTTGTTTGTTTTTTTTTAGTTAAGTTACAGGGAGCGTTCTTTCTATGTTGCTCTCAGCATGGTGCCAAAACTGAAAATCCTCAAATCAATTTGAAGCGACTACTACAAGCAGAAATACGTTCCGTGTGTTGCTAGTCCTAATATATTTTACTTTGGTGGGAACAAAAGAAACAGGATTTAAAGTGCTGCCCAATGCCCTTTTTGACAATTATGCATTGACGCATCAATACACATTATGCAAATCTACATATTTCCATAATCAATTACACCAATGAGCCCCCCAGCCCTGCCTGGAACACAACATTCCCAACGTTTTTCTTGTCAGCAAAGGACAAGTTTGACAACCACTGACCTGCAGTAACAGATTCCCAACATTGCGCATTTAACATGAGGGAGAGCATCTCCCTCTAATATGTCTTCTCATTACTTACTAAATTAATAACAACCAAATGTCACTGGCTGTTGCGATAGCAATTAGAGGGATGGGGTAGGGGCACAGAGTTGAGGGTTCTACACAGAAACCTCACCAAGGGCTCTATCTCCCTAACAACCCCATAGTAAATACCGACCGGCAACCCTGGATGTAGCCCTATTAATGACTTCAAATCACATGCTGACATTTTTTCCTCATGGCACCATATGTCTCTCTTTTTCAGATCACCAAAGTGAAATATGTGGATAAGATCCAGATAGGAAACTTTGAGATCGATGCTTGGTATTTCTCGCCTTTTCCTGAGGACTACGGAAAGCAGCCAAAGCTGTGGATCTGCGAGTACTGCCTGAAGTACATGAAATATGAGAAGACCTTCAGATATCACTTGGTCAGTTCAGCCTTCAGGCCATTCAAACTGCACTTTGATCCTCTTGAAAGCGTGACCCCATGTTACATCTTAGAGATGTAGGAGGGTGGCATTGGATACCAAGCTAAGATATGATGCCTTTACCCTCATAACATAGAAATACAGAGTCATGTCAGAACAGATGGTTTGAAACTAGGAATGCACCGATACCCGATACCAGTATCGGGTATCGGTACCGATACCGGGCTTGAGTACTCTACTCGTACTCGTAAAATATGTGCCGATACCATGACATCGATACCAGTTTACAGAAGCGCGCAGTTTACGTTAACTGACTGCAAGGCGGGCAGTGTGGAGTCATGTCAGCAGTGTGGAAATATTTTTAGGTGGATGAGAGCGAGCGTGACAAAAACAAAGCAGAATGCAAATTATACTCAGCAAAACTGTCTAGAGGAGGGACCAAATCTGCAATTTACAACACAAGCAACTTGATAAAACATTTGAAATCCCACCACAACACAGAATATAAGGAGTTCACTAGCAGCACAGACAAAGACAACCAACTTTGTGGCAGATGCTGGCGAGGCGGGAGAAAATGTCCAGAGGCAACCCGTGTGCGGTCAAAATCACAGTTGCTCTTGCCGAGTATATTTCCCTGGATGACCAGCCACTGTCCGTGGTCGATGATCTGGGATTCCGGCGTCTCTCTGCTTACTGGAACCAAGGTATGAGATTCCCAGCTGTCACCATATCACAGACACGGTGCTACCGAAGCTGCACGACTCTGTGAAAAAACACATCCGCATAAAACATCAGGGCTCAAGTCTCACGCCCAATGTGCGAGACTTGAGAGCAAAGGCAAAGAAACTTTCCAGCTACAGCAGCGCACTGACATAGATTGTGTAACAAAGCGAAGAGTTGCCACTCCGCTCTGTTTTCATTAGCTAACAGCAGCACACTGGCTTAGCTTGTCTATTCAGAGAAGAGGTATCACTTTGGCTTATTTTTCAATCTATGTTATCACATGCATCCTACTGCTCATTCATTGGTCGCTGAATTGTTAGGTCTTTTTGATATTGTATTGTTGATATTGTAATTTACATTTTTAAAATAGAAATACCGATAATAATTTAACATAACACTTCCTGACGCCGCCACCACCAAAATCTCACTCTGAACTCAGTTCAAAAGTTGAGAGCCCTGAAACATCCGCATAAAACATATCCGCAGTGTATGACAATTTTGTTAAATTTGTGTTTGTACTGCAGTGAAACTTGTGACAGTCACCCATGTTCAAGAAAAACATGCTGAGGAATGTTGTTCAAATAACAGAACATCTGTGGAAAAATTTAAAAAAAAAATTCAAAGTAATTCTATAATGTGTAATGGTGTTATTAAGTACTCGGTATCGGTATCGGTGAGTACTGAAATGCAAGTACTTGTACTCTACTCGTTCTGTAAAAAAGTGGTATCGGTGCATCCCTATTTGAAACATTTCATTTTCTGGACCCTTGTCTTTCATTAAGCCGCAAACCCCATTTCATGTGATTTTGCCCTATAGGGACCTTATATCAAGAGATATTTTGGTTTATGTTCAGCATTAAGCGCTTGTGAAAGGCATCAAAATGCAGCCTTTAATATTTTAATAAATATATGTATTCAGGTTTCTTGTAATTTAAAAATAATGCAAATTTTCAGTTTTTTTGTAGCTTGTTTTCTGTAAATTTTCTTGTAATTTATTAATTTAATTTCTGGTAAACTTTTTTTCTGGTAAACTCTTTACTAGTGTTCCCCGGTAATTTTTTGCTACTTTGCTAATCACCTTTTTTCCATTGTTTTCTTTTGTTTTGTTTTGTTTTGTTTTGTTTTGTTTTCTTTTGTTTTTGTTTGTTTGTTTTGAAAGAAATCAAGTAAATTGTTTAGATGTCACACTTTAATACTGACAAATAATGGTGAGAGTAAACCAGAAAGAATAGATCACAGAGTTAAATACATTAAATAGGAAACCCTGAATGGGTTGTAAGTGGGTGGAAGCTAATATACCTGGCCGAGGCGCCCTAGTGTGTCGCACATTTGTAGGAAACACTGCTGAAGTTTATCAGCACTGTATTGAGTATTTGTCTTAGATTTATATTGCGGAAAAATATACCACAGTAATTGTATTGCCCAGCCCTGTGTTCCTGAAACTTGAATGTCAGAAAGTTTGACTATATCTGTTGTGTGTCCAGTCCCACTGTCAGTGGAAGCAGCCTCCAGGTAAAGAGATCTACCGGAGGAGTAACATCTCTGTGTATGAAGTGGATGGACGAGACCACAAGGTAAACAGAGCTGGATAATATTTCCTCCCACTGGAATCTCCCTCGTTCAAGTTCTCTCCTCTGGAATTGGAACCAACTGGCTTGTTTGAGTTAATGAAAAAGAAACTTGTGATTTTGTAATTACTTTATTTCTAATGCTGAGTTGTTTGTTGTTGGTCTGTGTTGGCAGATCTATTGTCAGAACCTTTGTCTTCTTGCCAAGCTCTTCCTTGATCACAAGACACTCTATTTTGATGTGGAGCCCTTCATCTTCTACATCCTCACTGAAGTTAACAGACATGGTGCACACATAGTCGGCTACTTTTCCAAAGTAAGTGTTTCAGGTTTTGAACAGACATCAAGTGGCAATATTTTTACAAGCTAAATTGTAAGAGTGAAATCTTAAATGGTCGTCTAAATCAGGAAAGCTTTTCGTGTTCTGGACCCCCAAGTCCACACCCCCTTTCAGTAAGCCACAGACACGTATTTGAAATGATTTTGCTGTGAGAGCAAAATCCCATTCAGTGTGTTTTCAATTGATCATTTCTCCCCTGTGATAAGACCAATTGGATTTGTGAGTTATACTGTTGGAATGCCAGCCCCCTTTACAATAGGCTATAACTGTAAGGATGAGGCAACACAGCTAAACAGGTGGGAAGCACAATAAGCCATATGCTGTCAATTAAGTGCCAGTTAGGTACACCTGTGAGTGCAATTTAAATTGCCAGCAGAAGAACATTGAAGGGAATTTTGATTGACTGAAAGGACATTGAATGGGATTTTGCTCCCCTCAAAAAAAAAAAAAAAAAAAATTTAAATAAAAATAACGGGGGGGGGGTGGGGGGGCATGTTTAGCCATGTTGGTCATGTTTGACAATCCTTACAACTTATTTCTCATTGAAAAGGGGACTAATCAGGCTTTCTAATGGTATAAAAGACAACACCAATCTGTATTGTTTAATGGGAGAAATGATCAACTGAAAAAATATTGGAGGGGATTTTCTCATAAAAAAAAAAAAATTGATCACTTTCCACACAATTACCGGTGTCACTCATTCCAGAAATGCAGGATCCTTGTATCTCATTGGAAAGAGAACAAATCAGGCTTTACAACGGTATAAGATACAACACTATTGGGTATAAATAAAGGGGAGAAATTATAGACTGAAAAAGCTGTCCAGAACTTTTTTTGCCGTGTGTGTATGTGTGTGTGTGTGTGTGTGTGTATATATATATATATATGTGTATATATGTATATGTATACAGTACAGGCCAAAAGTTTGGACACACCTTCTCATTCAATGCGTTTTCTTTATTTTCATGACTATTTACACTGAATCAAAACAATAATAATCAAAACTATGAATGAACACATGTGGAGTTATGTACTTAACAAGAAAAGGTGAAATAATTGAAAACATGTTTTATATTCTAGTTTCTTCAAAATAGCCACCCTTTGCTCTGATTACTGCTTTGCACACTCTTGGCATTCTCTCGATGAGCTTCAAGAGGTAGTTACCTGAAATGGTTTTCACTTCACAGGTGTGCCTTATCAGGGTTAATTAGTGGAATTTCTTGCTTTATCAATGGGGTTGGGACCATCAGTTGTGTTGTGCAGAAGTCAGGATACTACACAGCCGACAGCCCTATTGGACAACTGTTGAAATTCACATTATGGCAAGAACCAATCAGCTAACTAAAGAAAAACGAGTGGCCATTGTTACTTTAAGAAATGAAGGTCAGTCAGTCCGGAAAATTGCAAAAACTTTAAATGTGTCCCCAAGTGGAGTCGCAAAAACCATCAAGCGCTACAACGAAACTGGCACACATAAGGACTGACCCAGGAAAGGAAGACCAAGAGTCATCTCTGCTTCTGAGGACAAGTTCATCCGAGTCACCAGCCTCAAAAATCGCAAGTTAACAGTTCAATTCAATTCAATTTTATTTATTTGTATAGCCCAGAATCACAAATACAAATTTGTCTCAAAGGGCTTTACAGAAAAATACAACATCCTCTGTCCTTAGACCCTCACATTGGATGAGGAACAACTCCCTAAAAAACCCCTTTAACAGGGAGAAAAATAGGAAGAAACCTCAGGGGAGCAACAGAGGAGGGATCCCTCCCCAGGACGGACAGACGTGCAATAGATGTTGTAAACACAGATAACAAACAATAAAATGTATGGGAATAGATAGGTGGCGGATGAGGGATGATGACGCCAAGGCAAGCTGGATGCACCAGAGCAGCTCAGATCAGAGACCAGATAAGTGCCACACAGAGTTCTAGCAGCAGACCCATCTCTAGAACAACTGTTAAGAGGAGACTGCGCAAATCAGGCCTTCATGGTCAAATAGCTGCTAGGAAACCACTGCTAAGGAGAGGCAACAAGCAGAAGAGATTTGTTTGGGCCAAGAAACACAAGGAATGGACATTAGACCCGTGGAAATCTGTGCTTTGGTCTGATGAGTCCAAATTTGAGATCTTTGGTTCCAACCGCCGTGTCTTTGTGAGACGCAGAAAAGGTGAACGGATGGATTCCACATGCCTGGTTCCGGCTGTGAAGCATGGAGGAGGAGGTGTGATGGTGTGGGTTTTTTTTTTGCTGGTGACACTGTTGAGGATTTATTCAAAATTGAAGGCACACTGAACCAGCATGGCTACCACAGCATCCTGCAGCGACATGCCATCCCATCCGGTTTGCGTTTAGTTGGACGATCATTTATTTTTCAACAGGACAATGACCCCACACACACCTCCAGGCTGTGTAAGGGCTATTTGACCAAGAAGGAGAGTGATGGAGTGCTGCGGCAGATGACCTGGCCTCCACAGTCACCGGAACTGAACCCAATCGAGATGGTTTGGGGTGAGCTGGACCGCAGAGTGAAGGCAAAGGGGCCAACAAGTGCTAAACACCTCTGGGAACTCCTTCAAGACTGTTGGAAAACCATTTCAGGTGACTACTTCTTGAAGCTCATCGAGAGAATGCCAAGAGTGTGCAAAGCAGTAATCAGAGGAAAGGGTGGCTATTTTGAAGAAACTAGAATATTAAACATGTTTTCAGTTATTTCACCTGTTTTTGTTAAGTACATAACTCCACGTGTTCATTCATAGTTTTGATTCCTTCAGTTAGAATCTACAATGTAAATAGTCATGAAAATAAAGAAAACGCATTATATATATATATATATATATATATATATATATATATATATATGTACAGTACAGGCCAAAAGTTTGGACACACCTTCTCATTCAATGCGTTTTCTTTATTTTCCTTGGTTTCCTAGCAGCTATTTGACCATGAAGGCCTGATTGGCGCAGTCTCCTCTTAACAGTTGTTCTAGAGATGGGTCTGCTGCTAGAACTCTGTGTGGCATTTCTCTGGTCTCTGATCTGAGCTGCTGTTAACTTGCGATTTCTGAGGCTGGTGACTCGGATGAACTTGTCCTCAGAAGCAGAGGTGACTCTTGGTCTTCCTTTCCTGGGTCGGTCCTCATGTGTGCCAGTTTCGTTGTAGCGCTTGATGGTTTTTGCGACTCCACTTGGGGACACATTTAAAGTTTTTGCAATTTTCCGGACTGAACGACCTTCATTTCTTAAAGTAATGATGGCCACTCGTTTTTCTTTAGTTAGCTGATTGGTTCTTGCCATAATATGAATTTCAACAGTTGTCCAATAGGGCTGTCGGCTGTGTAGTATCCTGACTTCTGCACAACACAACTGATGGTCCCAACCCCATTGATAAAGCAAGAAATTCCACTAATTAACCCTGATAAGGCACACCTGTGAAGTGAAAACCATTCCAGGTGACTACCTCTTGAAGCTCATCGAGAGAATGCCAAGAGTGTGCAAAGCAGTAATCAGAGCAAAGGGTGGCTATTTTGAAGAAACTAGAATATAAAACATGTTTTCAGTTATTTCACCTTTTTTTGTTAAGTACATAACTCCACATGTTATGTACTTAACATGTGGAGTTACATGTGTTCATTCATAGTTTTGATTCCTTCAGTGGGAATCTACAATGTAAATAGTCATGAAAATAAAGAAAATGCATTGAATGAGAAGGTGTGTCCAAACTTTTGGCCTGTACTGTATATATATATATACGTATATGTATATATATATATGTGTGTGTGTGTGTGTGTATGTATGTATGTATATGTATGTATGTATATATATATATATATGTACAGGTGAAACTCAGAAAATTAGAATATCGTGCAAAAGTTCATTTATTTAAGTAATTCAACTTAAAAGGTGAAACTAATATATTATATAGACTCATAACATGCAAAGCAAGATATTTCAAGCCTTTATTTGTTATAATTTTGATGATTATGGCTTACAGCTTATGAAACCCCAAAATCAAAATCTCAGAAAATTAGAATATTACATGAAATCAATAAAAAAGGATTTTAAATAAATGAAATGTC